>NW_007728318.1:132445-149642 GCF_000696425.1 Galeopterus variegatus
CCCCCCCCCCCCCCCCCGGCTGCCCACTCTTATGCCAATTGCAAGCCCCAGGTTGTTTTATCTGTGCTCCAGACTGACAAGCTATAAATCAGGGTTCCTACAGCCTCCTCCTCAGGTTCAAACTAATTTGCTAGAGCAGAACATAGAACTCAGGAAAACACTTTACTTACACTTACTGGTTTATATAAAAAATATTACAAAGTATACAGATAAAGAGATGCAAAGGGCAAGGTAATGTAAGAAGAGGCATGGAGCTTCCACACCCTCACCGGGAGCTTCAAGCTATTCAGAAACTCCCGAACATAGTCCTTTTGGGTTTTAAGAGAATCTTCATTATGTAGTCATGATTGCTTTAATCATTGGCCACTGGTGATCAAATTAACCTTCAGGTTGAGGGGCAAGGCTGAAAAGGCCCAACCCTCTAATCATGCCTTGGTCTTTCCTGGGACCAGCCCCCATCCTGAAGCTACCTAAGGGCTGCCAGACACCTGTCATCTCATTAGAATACAAAAGACACTCTTGTAACTCCAGAGATTCCATGGATTTTAGGAGCTATATGTCAGGAAACAGGGTCAAAGACCAAATATATATTTCACAATATCACAACTTGGTTCTCCCAATTTCCAAAAACTTAACATAGAATTCAGTAATATATAAAAAGAGTTACACAGCATGACTAAGTGGGGTTTACTTCAGGGATGCAAGGCTGGTTCAATATACAAAAACCAATCAGTGTAATCAGTCATTTGACAAAATTCGACATCCATTCATGAGAAAAATTCTCAGAAAAAATAGGAATAGAGGGATCCTTCCTCAACTTGATAAAAAACATTGGTAAAAAACTTGGAGCTAACATTATACTTAAGAATGAAAGACTGAATGCTTTCCCCCTAAGATTTGGAACAGGACAAAAAAATGCATTCTCACCACTCTTATTCAACATGGTGCTAGAAGTTCTAGCTAGTACAATACAGCAATGCAAGTGAATACAAGACATATAGATTGGAAAGGAAGAAATAGAACTTCCCTATTTGCAGGTGTCAGGTTGTCTATATAGAATATCCCAAATAATCCACCAAAAAATTCTTAGAACAAGTAAGTGCTTAGCAAGGTTACAGGACACAAGTATTAACATACAAAATCAACTGTATTTCTATATACTAACAATAAATGTGGATATCCAAATTAAAAATACCATATATAGTTGTTTTCTAGTTTTTTATTTTATGTTAAGGTCTATGATCTGTTTTAATTTTTGGGAAAGGTGTAAGGTCAATGCGTATGTTCATTATTTTGCATGTGGATGTCTAGTTGTCCCAGTTCTACTTTTTTAAAATTTTTAAAATTTTTTTTAAAGATGACCAGTAAGGGGATCTTAACCCTTGACTTGGTGTTATCAGCACCACACTCTACCGAGTGAGCCATGGGCCGGCCCTGTCCCAGTACTATTTATTAAAAAGACTACCTTTTCTCCATTGAATTGCCTTTGCTACTCTGTCAATGATCAGTTGACTATATTTGTGTGGGTCTATTTCTGAGGTCTCTATTCTGTTCCATTGATATACTTATCTAATCTATTCTTTCACCAATATCACACTGTCTTGATTATATAAAACACACACAACATATATAAAACAGGAAGTCAACTATAAATGGGAACAAAGGTTTTGTTTCTTCTTTTTCCCTTCAAAGTATTTTAATCAAACATTTTCTTGCAAAAAATAAAAAATAAAAATGTCAACAAATCTGTCACTTATGTACAAAAGAAACAGCTTAAGAGAGAATGTGGGGATCACAATTTCCATTTACTGTTGGTTAGATAAATAGCTTAAAAGGACTGAAAATCCTGAAAAACTACCTGAATTATAAAGAATCTATGTAACACTAAGAAAGCATTTTCTAATTTGTTTCTGAAACCTCTAAAAAAAAAAAAACGCTTCATGTATCAATATAAGCTAATCTGCTTTACATAAATAAAAATGGAACTATACTTTGCATTATATGTATAGCTCTCTCACATATTTGTAACTCAGAAAGCAATGCTTTCAAATATAATTTAATAATTAATTTCACAAATATAATAGAAATTTAATAATATTAGCAATCATGACATTCATAAATTTATAAAGACTAAACTGGCTAGGTGCTCTTTCTTAGATCCTAGAATCTAGGTTCTGGTCAAGGTTCAAGCATTTGGATGTATGAACTCGCCTCATGAAACTGTCATAAGGCTCAAAAGAGATAAAGTAAAACAAAAGTATGTTACAATCTGTGTAAGCCTACAGATATATGGTTGATCTAGATAAGGCACTTTAATGTCTGATAGCCCCTCTCTCTGGAATCTCTTTTCCCAATACTTGACATAGACAACGTATATTTCAAAGTCTAGCTCAAAAGTCGTGTTCTCATGAAGCTTGCTCTGTTCTATCTGTACATCAGACAGAACTAATTATTCTTTACTGCATAATATTATGCTCTCATAACTCTTTGCTCTTCATCAATTAATTCAAGAGTATGTAAGCATTTAAAATATGTCAGGCATCATTGGAGGAAAAATATCTTAAATTTGTAAAGCTTACAAAGTTTTTTTCACATATACTATCTCATTTAATACTTTAAAAAATATACTATTTCACAGGCTATCATGATTAATTGTTTACAATTTCTCTAACCAGAATGAGTTCCCAGCGGGCAGAGACTGAGTTGATTCATTTTTGATTCTTCAGAGTCTAGTACAGTACACCTAGCACACAGGAGACATTCACTAAGTTCTTGATAAATGAAAGAATAAATGAGTTAACACACACTTGTTGGACTAATATCAATCAGGACTAACACTAAAATAATCTTTAGAAGTTTCCATGAGGGAAAGGGAATATGAGTGAGTGTATGTGCACATATGTATGTATATGTATGTGTGTGAACATGTACATGTATGTGTGTGTATATATATTATATTATATTATATCTTACAAATATTTGGGGAGAGAAAATTTCTCACTATGTCAGAGCATCACCAACTCAAGTTTTACTGCTTAACAAAGCCATGTACCAATTGAAGATGGATTTGATTTCACTACTGAACAAACAAGCTCCAAGTGAAGAAAAATGAATTCTGTTTAAAAGCCCCTAAGTAGCTTTTATACAGAAAATTCTGTTTTGTAAAATTGGACATTATCAGATGAGCATTAAAATAAGCAAAGTACTGTTCAGGACAATATTACTTTGCTTTGCCATCTATTTTAATATGGCAGACAATTGTTTCACATGAGACAAAGGAAGATTTGCTATGTAATCTTAAAACACCCCATGAATGGACTGATAGACATACACTGAAATAATGAAATACCAGTTCTCATGAGCTAAAAATTCAATTCTCTATTATATAAACAATGCTTGGTATAGGTGAGGGATATATCTCAAGATTTCTGCATTTTCAAAGTTTATGTCTACTACTATTATACATAATTTCTTCTATAAACCTCCCATTTTTCGATTTAACAGCTGAGGAACACTTCATTATCATTTCCTTTATTAATGGTGTTTTCTCCTTGGTATAATGTTTCAGAAAGAAACAAAGAATATATATGTGTGTGTATAAATCACTTCACGGTAGTTACTAAGTAAATAACAACAAGCAGCAAAAATGAAGTTAGAAGTGAGGCTGAAGTGTAAATGCGGCTGTCCAGATGGGTAAGGCTTACTCAGTAGCTTCCTCCTCAACACCAGCTTCATTGCATATAACACTGAAGTTTGTATCTCTACAAAACTATACATCATGAATCTTTAGGGTTCAAAAATAATTAAGAAAGCTAATGTCAAATCCTTGCATGCCAACAGTATACTGTATCATTCCATTCACAGATGTTATAATTTGATCATTATTGAACTGGGATAAAGCCACTCCTTATAAAGGTCACTAAATTATGAGGATCATATGTCTCAAATTTTTCGAATATGCTCATGGTCCATTAATACAATTAGAATTTCGTTAAGACTATTCTGACATCAGAATTATTTCAAACTCTACTTAAGAAATATAAGTTGACAGAGTATATAAAAGGGTTTGCAATCCTTTTCTTCTTTACTATTTATTTTTCTTAATCTTACAACATTCATCATGTTCTGTTTTATACAGAAATGCCTCAGTTTACAGAGCCCTTTCACATGTATTATTTTAGCAACCCTGTGAAGTAGATACCATAAGAATCATTCTGGAGAGGCAGTGCAGTATTGCAGAAGCAACACAACCAGAATGCCTGGGCTTGAATCCCAGCTTTTACTAGCTGTGTGACCTCAGGGGAAATTGGCTAAAATCATGAAACAAACAAATAAAAGGTGAAAACATTTTTAATGGTTTTAAAATGCCTACCTAAAATATTTCTTCAACCACAACTTTGGATCACACAAATGACAAGGCTGGTGAATTAAAAATATTCAAAATATCAAGTCTAAACATAGTCTAACAAAGGTTGTAAGAAAACAGTCAGTAGATAAAAGGTAAACCTCCAACTGAGAATATAATTCTTTGCTCAGTCATGAACATATTTATACTTATACAGTAAACGTGTGCCTTCTCAGATAATAACTCAATCATACCTGCTATAGTCAATGAAATGAAAACAGAATTACAATTTTCAACTAAATACTGTAACCGATCCTGTCTGCGCATAACCTGCTTTATACAACAGTTCTGAATTTGATGTAATGTAAAACAAATTCTTTATATTTTTAAAGTGCTTTAAATTTTGTAAAATGCCTTAACTCTTAAGCCATTCACCCTTAAAATCATGTAACATAGGGGGGCAGCTATTCCATTTTAAAGATGAAAAAAAAAAAAAAAAGACAGAGAGTCCAGGTCACCTCTGTGAATAGCAACTGAGCTTTCAATGCTCAATAAACCTGTGCCATGCTGGTTCCATAATATAATGAAAACAAAAATTTAAAGAAGCAAATCACAGGGAAGGCAGTATGATGTGAGACAAGTACGGAAATGGGTTAGGAAACGTACATTTAGTAAGAGCTATACTATTAAATAGTTATGAGACCTTGGCCTAGACCCTCTTTAAATCTTGTTTTGTCACCTATAAATAACAGAGATGCTTACCAAAGATTTTTATTATTTCCAATATAAGAATTTGATTTTGTAAAAGGAATTTCATGGAGAATTTATCTTGCAAAGTGAAAAAATATAATTGGTTACATTAATAATATTTCCTTTGGTCCTCAAAATTAGATTTCATATACACTCATATATTTAGCATCTGGACCAATACCTTGTACACAGTATGTATTCAATAAATATTTGTGGAATAAGTGAATGAATGGAAACAGGTTTTCTAAACATTGTGACACATGTATATTCATATGTATATGAAACCAAAATTAATACCTTCTGCTTATATCCATTTATTCATACAACAAATAAATAGTGTCTTATGATATAACAGGAACTGAGGATACAACACTGCCCAAAACTAGAAAGCAAGTTCCTGCTTTCATGAAGCTTACACTCACTCAGAGAGTCACATATTAAAAAAATAAAAAGAGCAAATTATTACATATTGTCATAAATGCTATAAAGGAAACAAAAAAGGTGCTTTGCTAATAAGTAAAAACAAATGAGGACCTACTTCGGATGAGATAGTTAAAAAGTCCTCTTTGAGGAGGTGACAAGTGAGCTTAGACCATAGAGATGTCAATATCTATATGAAAAGTTAAGAGAAAATTAGTCGAAGCAGACAAAAAGTCTAAGTACAAAAAGACTGAAAAGGGAAAGAGCTTGATATCTTTGTGAAAGAAAATGAATGGAAGCCATTATGGCTGGCACCTAATAGGTAAAGGGAGAGAGTGATATGGATGGAGGAACAGAAAGAGAGTAAGGAAGCTGGAGATTTAGGTTGTAGTTAAAGATGGAGGACCCTATAGATCCATAAACAGCTCAAAACAAATTGGTGGGGAGATGGAGGGAGGAATGGAGTATTAAAGTAAAAATTCACTTCAATAAATATCATTAGAAAAAACAATTTTGCCCTAACCATATTGTTTCTATGTCTATGTCTTGGAGTATAGAAGAAAGTATAGTAAACCCAAATTGAAGAGACCAGTTGGCTGATAACTTCCTGGAGCCCTGAGTATGCCACATTCTTTTCTTCTGATAATAGACTTTCTAACTTCCTGGCCACAAGGATGGTTCTGTGACTTAGGCTGGGCCAATCACAGTAACCTTGTCCAGTGACAATCCAAGCACAGTCCTATATGTACAAGAGAAACTGAATTTGTAACTTAAAAATCTTGCCAGGCTGAGATGGATTCACTGGTAAATTTTATCAGATCTTTTTTTTTTTTTGGTCTTTTGTCTTTTTCCATGTCCGGCAACGGATCGCAACCCTCAGTGTTGCCCCCGCACCGGACCGGGGACCGGCAACGGGATCGCAACCCTCGGTGCTGCTCCCGCGCCTCGCTCAGCCAGTGAGCGGGAACCGGTCTGTATGTGGGATCCGAACCCTCGGGCGGGAGCGCCGCCGCGCTTCCCAAGCGGCGCACTATCCAGTGCGCCACCGGGCCGGCCCTTATCAGATCTTTTTTAAGGAAGAAATAACACTAAGCCTGTACAAACTCTCAGAATATAGAAAAGGGGACACTCCCCAACTCATTTGATGAGATCAATATTACTTTCATATTAAACCAGACAAAAACATTTCAAGAATAGAAAGCTACAGATATTCTTCACAATAATGCAGAAATATTTAACAAAATAAATCCAGCAATATGTAAAAAGGATAATAAATATATCATGATCAAGTGGAGTTTATTTCAGGAATTAAATTTTGATTTAATGTTTGAAAATAATCAAGGTAATTCACCATATGGCAGCAACAAAGGGAAATAAAACTGATCACCTCAATAGTTGCAAAAAATAAAATGAAAAAATCCAATCTCACTCATGATAAAAACTTTCAGCAAGAGACAGTCTAGAGGGCTGGTCAGTTAGCTCAGTCAGAGTATGGTGCTAATAACACCAAGGTCCAGGGTTCTATCCTTGTAATGGCCAGCCATGTCCCAGCACACACACACACAAAACCACAAGAGAGAGCCTGGAAGCGATATCTGAATAGCAATAAACCCATCTAGCACCCAGATCTTAGTTTCTGAATACCATTCTCTAATAAAAGGAACCAAGGCTGCTTGATGAAGTGGTTAATTCCAGAGCTGAGGCAGGAAAGATAGAAAATGAACTACAAACATTTTGTGCTGCCAGAAAGTAAAAGAAGTGCTGAAAAAAGAATGGGATATGGTCAAATGACAGAAGCTAACCTGAAGGAGCTCCCAAGGGCCAAATATGGAACAATTTAAACAACAATATAATTATAGTTCTGGGTTATACCCCACGGTACAAAATAAGTATCTATGAGTCTATACTGACATTAATTAACTAAATGGTGGAGAACTGATAACTCCTGTTTACAGAGTCACAATTAATAAATGTAAAAGGACTAATAGAAATAGAAAAGCCCTAGCAGGCAAACACCACAGTAATAACTGGAGAGACAAAACTCAGTAATGGATGCTAAAATTAGTGGGAAAATTTTGAGAAGAAAAAGTACTTGCATAGTCTCCAAGTATCTTCCTTATATTTAATAATTACAATGAAAAATATACTAATTTTACTGTGGAGAAACCTTGGAAACACCACTTTAACCAAGTAATATAGGCTAACATGATCAATAATAAGACATATTGACACAATATACACCCTGATATGATGCTCCAAAAAGGGCACATCATCACTTCTATAGTATTCTTGCAAAAACTGCATAGGGTCATGACCACAACATTTGGTCAGTGTTTTTGTAAAATGTCTCTCATTAGGGTTTGTCTGATGTTTTCTCATGACAAATTAAGGTTAGGCAATTTTGTCACAGATTGGAGGAGATTAAGGAGGCATGACAATTAAATGCAATGTGAGATCCTGAATTGGATCTTGGAACATAAAAAAGGACATTACTGGAAAAATGGTGAATAAAGCCTGTAGTTTAGTTACTATTACTGAACCAGTGTTAATTTGCTGATTGGTCATTGAACTAGGGTTATGTAAGACACTAACATTACGGAAGCTAGGTATACAAGGGTATACAAGAATTCTTTGTACTATTTTTGCAATTTTTCTGTGTCTAAAATTATTTCAAAATAAAAAGACAAAACAACCAACAGAAAACTCTCAGCAAAATAGGAAGGTTCTTCCTCAATCTGATTAAGGGCATGTACAAAAATCTTGCATCTAATATCAAACTTAATAATAAAATATTAAATACTTTCTCGCTGAGACATACATCAAGAATGTTTTGCACTCACCAGTCTATTCAATATTGTGTTGGAGGTCATAGCCAGTGCAACAAGGGAGGATGAGGGAGAGAGGGGATAAAGGCATACAGACTGGATAGGAAGAAATAAAACTGTATTCTCAGATAACATGACTGTGTACACAGAAAATCCTAAGGGATTTACCATGAAGCTATTAGAACGAAGAAGTATTTTAGCAATGTGACACGATAAAAGGTTATATACAACAATCATTTGTATTTCTATACTAGCAAAAGCAATTGGAAAATTAGAAACTTTAAAGTCCATTTATAATCACATCCCTAAAAAGGAAATATTTAAAGATAATCTTAACATAATTTGTACAAGACCTATATGCTGAAAACTATAAAATGCTATTGAGAGAAATTAAAGGAGACCTAAATAAACAAAAAACATACCATATTCCTGGATTGGAAGATTTGCTATTGTTAAGATGGCAATTCTTCCCATATGGATTTATAGATTCATTATAATCTTGTTAAAATTTTAGCAGGCTTTTTTACAATTTGATATTATAATTTATATGAAAGTGCAACAAATCCAGAAGAGCCAAAACAATTTTGAAAATACAGGAAAAAATTACAGGACTAACACTACCTCAATTTCAAAACTTACTATAAATCTATAGTAATCAAAAGAGTATGAAATTGGCATAAGGATGGACCTATAGGTTAATGCAACAGAACAGAGTTCAGAAATAAACCAACTAACATAGGTCAATTGATTCTGAAGAAAGATGTAAACGTAATCCAACAGAGGAAAGGAGTCTTTTCAACAAATGGTGCTGACACCACAGGATGTGCATGTGGTAAAAAAATGAACCTTGACCCTTAACCTACACCATACCAAAAAGAGAAGTCAAGATGGATCATAAATCTAAATGTAAAAGCTAAAAGTATAAAACTTCTGAAAGAAAACATAGTAGAAAATATTTGCAACCTTAGGAAAGGCCAAGATTTCTTCAATAGGCCTAAAATAAATGAACCATTAAAGAAAAAGGTGATCAACTAGACTTGATCAAAGTTAAAAACCTCTGCTCTTTCAAGTCATCATTATGAAAATGAAAAGTTAAGTCACAGGCTCAAAGAAAATATTTCTAAAATCTCTATCTGACAAAGGACTTTTGTCCATAGTGTAGAAAGAACTCTTACAACTCAAGAGTAAGAAGACAAATAGCCCAATAAAAAAATAGGCAAAACATTTAAACAGAGACACTTTACTGAAGAAGATATATGAATGGCCGATAAGCACTTAAAAGGATGCTTAAAATCATTAGTCATCAGAGAAAAGCAAATTAAAACCACAATGAGATACTATTACACACCTACTAGAATGGCTAAACAGATTGACAACATGAAGTGTTGGCAAAGACTTAAAGCAACTGGAACTCTCATGCATTACTGACAGGAATGCAAAAATGGTACAACCACTTTGGAAAACAGTTTGATGTTTTTCTATAAAGAGAAACATCTGCTTACCCTACAACCCAACAACAAAACTAGTTTACTCAAGAGAAATGAAAACACATGACCATACAAAATTTTGTCTGTGAATGTTCATAACCATTTTATTTGTAATAGCCCAAAACTGAAAACAACCAAATGCCCACCAGTGGCTGAATGAATAAACAAATTGTGGTATATCATACAATGGAAATTATCAGCTGTAGAAAGGAACTTACTGATATAAAGAAAACAAATAGATAAATCTTAGAAACACTACGCTAAGTGAAATAAGTATATACTGTATGAATTCATTTATATGAAATCCTGGAAAAGGTAAAACTAATTTGTAGTGATAGAAAGCAGGTAATCAGCTGCCTGAGACTGGGGGACAAGGGTTGACTAGAAAGGGGAACAAAGGACTTTTTTGGGGGGAGGGTGATCAAAATGTTCTAGATCTTGACCATAATGGCAGTTAACAGTATATACATTTGCTAAAACTTACTGAGCTGCAAACTAAAAATGGGTATGTTTTTATCATAAGTAAATAACTCAATAAATTTAATTTATGGGGAAAAATGGCAGCCTCAGACTAACCCCACATGACTTTCAGTCCATCCCTCCACTGCTAACTAACTCTTTTGCTCTATATGGGGCTGCCCTTTTCTGGAACATGAATAAGGCCTATGATCTAGAAGAGGATTTGGAGGCAAAAATGAATGACATTTTTAATATATCCATATTGATAATATCAGGAATGATACAGATTTAAAAAAAAAAAAGAGGGGCTGGCTGGTTAGCTCAGCTGGTTAGAGTACAGCCTGATAACACCAAGGTCACAAGTTCAGATCCCCGTACTGGCCAGCGCCTTGCTTCCCCACCAACATAACAAAAACAAATGCAATTTAAAAAAAGAAAAAAAGGCATGGTCTTAAGGTTCAAATTTCACCTTTTCCCCAAACCTTTTCTAGTATACGTGCTGCCGAAGCGAGCACTTCCCCAAACCTTTTCTTATCTCTACTTGGTGAAGACCTAAACCATTCTTCAAGACCCATGCCAAATGTTTTAATTCTATAAAGAAAGCCCTTTCAAAAGCTTTAGCAGAGTTAACCACTCCCTTTTACGTGATCTTCTAGTGGTATGTACAAACCTCTCCATATATTAAAGCATTTATTATTTTGTACTTTAACTATCCATTAACATTTCCATTCTGCTCCCCATCCCCACCTTAGCTGAGCTCTTTGAAGATGGGGAAGAATGCCATTATGCTTATTCTCCTTTCTATCTCTAACACCCAATGTGATGCTTTCCACATCATAGATGCTCAAAAAATGCTTATTAAAACAACCAAAACTGATACAAAAAAAAAAAAATTTACATGTACATCTAGATAATGCAGAGACACAGGTGGAATGCAATTGGAATTTATAACCCTCACCTAAAAAAAAAAGGTTTTGAATAAACAAACCATTCATTATACTGATGTGGAGTAAACCTAATGAGTAATAAAATAAGAGAATAATTTAAAACACTCTTGAGTGTTAGGTGGCATTCATCTACCTATTCCTACATGCCGTTTTGGCACTGAAGGGCCCCATAGATCTGGAGTTTCTGTCGCTTAGCTCTAGGTGTACAATTCTAATGTACCAGTATACTTTTTAAAAATTCTAATGTCACTATGGGCAAGAATGGGGCTCAATGGAATTTGAGGACTGGTCTACTATACACATCAGGCACTATATGGGGTAAACACTTTAGATACATCCTCTCTAATCTTTGCAACATTCTTTAAAGTAAGGATTATTTTCCCTATTTAAAAGACACTGGAGAGGGCCGAGCCCGTGGGGCACTTGGGAGAGTGCGGCGCTGGGAGTGCAGCAGTGCTCCCGCCGTGGGTTCGGATCCTATATAGGGATGACAGGTGCGCTCACAGCGCTCACTGGCTGAGCGCGGTGCGGCCGGTCTCAAAAAAGGACAAAAAAAAAAAGACACTGGAGAATCAGAGGGATTAAAGTTCTTGCCACAAAATATGCAGAGACACAGGTGGAATCCTATGGCAGGATTTGAACCTAGGTCTGTCTGACTTCAAAACCATCCATTATACTATATTACCAATTCAAGGAATAATCCCCTTAAGATATCTCAGTCAAGATAAAAGTAACAAATTAATGAGAGAAAAATGAAAAAAGTTTTTTAAAAAAGCCTATTAATATGTTCTTATGATAAGACGTGAATAAATGAAATTATACTTTAGGAAACTAACAGAAAATGGTAATATTTTAAATATCTTGACTACTCTGAAACACTGCCAGAAGTCTTTTTAAAATGTCAAGGATTTTAAAGCTGATGTGCTTAATGTACAGTCTACAATTCTAGTGGTAATCATGACATGCCCACAAACCAGAGTACTTACATGAAAACAAACATAGCTTCCAAGTATGGATGAAATTCCTCAGCTTAACTTCTTAGCTGGTTCCATATGATTTCAGAATTCATGCCTCTTTCTTCAATTCTCTCATTAATTTTCTTAATCTTGGCAATAAAAAAATCTTACCAATTGCTTTTCCTATAAACTTGTGAGTGAACACTTCCATTTCTCTTTGCTAGGTCTTATTTTTAGCTGCCACATCAGGGAAGGAGGAAGTATTGTTATGACGTGTGTCAAGGACAAATAACTGAGTTAAAATTTAAGGCAAATAAGTTATATCTTGTGGACTAATTCCAACTTGCTTTTGCCAGGAGCACTACATTTAAAAGGATTCTAGGCTGCATCTAAAAGCATTCAGGAAGGAAACAAAGGAAGGGTAATAAAAAAGATAAGAACCAGTAAATTGTAGTGTTACGGTAGTCTAGGGTTTCAAGGAGGGAAGAGATTATAGTACTAACTGAGGCAGAGCAATCAAAGAAGAAGAATGAAAATATCTATTAGACTTGGCATTCAGGAGATCATTGATGTGTCTACTGATAACATGTTCAGTAGAGTTGTGAGGGAAGAAGTCAACAGGCTAAAGAGGAAATGATTACTGACACAGAGCACAGCAAGTATAAACTAGAGAGACAGAGCCAGTATGCAGGATGACTGAAGAGCAAAATACTTATGTAGCAGTTAGGGCTAGATACAAGTGCCACATGGATGTGTTAGGGTTACCTGGAAGAAACACTCCATCCTCTAAAAACTACAGGAAAGGAGTAAAGAAGGGTATTCCTATAGGTAAATTTGCAGAAAAAGACAAAAACTTAAAAATCTCAATGACATATGAGGTAAGGACCTTCTATCTTGGGTGAAGAGACAGGAAGGTAAAGAGGGGGAATGAGAAGATTTGGTAAAGTTCTTGAAGAGAATGAGAGTGAGAACTAAACAGGATCAGGAAAGCAAAAGCTATCAGGCAACGCTGAATACTCAGATGAGGTTGGAAATAATTAATACAAAACAGGGTTAATCTGTACAACAAGGTGCTTTTTCTCTATCCATCAGGTATAGGAGTACAACAGTAGACTGTGGATAGAGCTGGCATTTTACAGGGGTACGGGAGAAAGATGGGGGCTCGGGAAATGCTATTATGTTGGGAGTATTTTAGTTAATTATAGAGATCCAGGCTGGCTACAATAGGAAGATAGACTATAAAGAAGAAAAACAAACACAAGCTAGGGATACCGTAGAGACGCCTGGATGGATAAAATGTCTTGGTCACAGTGAGATGAAGTTGAAGATTTCTGAGTTAGTATACTTGCAGATGAGAAGATGGAGGATGAAGCCATGGTAACAGGTGGCTAATCTTCACCTGGAGGTGATGATCACTGGCATTAAAGAAGCCCAGGAAGACCCTATGCTTTTTATATTTGCATATGCTTATGTCCTAATCTAAGTTTCTCGTCACTACTGTAAATCTCTGAAAGTTGTCAACTTCATTAAGGTAAATGTGGAAAACATATTTTATTCAAAATGTCAAAATGCTTCTAGAGAAATAAAGCACAAATGCCTGAAAAGATACTGAATACATGACTTTGGACAAATCACAGTCTTTCAAGATTTGAGGTAATCCAGTCCTTAACTTCCCATCTGTAAAACAGCAATAATATAATCAGCCATACATACTTTATAAGATAAACATAAAAAGAGACAAGATCATAAAGGCAAAAGTTCATTGGGAGAAAAAAAAAACTTTAAAATACAAAACTAACTCAGATACTTTTTTCAAAAAGAAAAAAAATACCAGGGAGTACTGAAAGAGAACAATTACATAAAGAAAAAGAAATTAACCCAAAGAGCAACCAAAAAAACCATAAAAATGCAGTGAAAAACAAATAGCTACAAGCTTGACATTAATTCAAAGTCAGCATTTTCTTCTGAGTGACAGACTCAGGGAAAGACAAGTCAAAAGTGAAAGTTACCTTATCTACCATATAGAAAAAGAAATTACTTTTACTTTAAGAACAGGAACAAGACAAGGATGCCCACTCTTACCACTCCTGTTAAACATAGTATTGGAAGTACTTCCCAGAGCAATCAGGTCAGAGAAAGAAATAAAGGGCACCCAAATTGGAAAAGCTTAAGTCAAACTGTCCTTATTTGCAGATGACATGATCGTACAGATAGAAAAACCTAAAGACTCTACCAAAAAACTCTTACAGCTGATAAACGAATTTAGTAAAGATGCAGGATACACAATCAATATACAAAAATCAGTACTGTTTTTATATTCTAACAATGAACTAGCAGAAAAAGAAATCAAGAAAGCAAGCCCATTTACAATGGCTACCAAAAAAATAAAATACCTAGGAATAAGTTTAACCAAGGAGGTGAAAGATCTCTACAATGAGGACTACAAATCACTGCTCAAAGAAATTAAAGAGGACACAAAAAGATGGAAAGACATTCCATTTTTATACACTGGAAGAATTAACATTGTGATAATGTCCACACTACCAAAAGAGATCTACAGATTCAATGTGATCCCCATCAAAATACTAATGACATTTTTCACAGAAATAGAAAAAATAATCCTAACAATCATATGGAACAACAAAAGGCTCTGAAGAACCAGAGCAATCCTGAGCAAAAAAATAAAGCCAGAGGCATTAAACTACCTGACTTCAAAATATACTACAATGCTACAGTAACTAAAACAGCACGGTAATGGCATAAAACCAGACACAAGGACCAATGAAACAGAATAGAGAACCCAGAAATCAATCCATGCACTTAAAGCCAACTGATCTTTGACAAAGGCACCAAGAACATACACCAGGGAAAGGACAGCCTCTTTAATAAACGGTGCTGGGAAAACTGGATATCCATATGTAGAAAAATGAAACTAGACCCACACCTTTTGCCATATACCAAAATCAACTAAAAATGGATTAAATACTTAAATATAAGATCTGAAACTATAAAACTTCTATAAGAAAACACAGGGGAAACACTTCAGGATGTAGGACTGGACAAAAGACTTTATGAGTAAGATCCCCAAAGAATGAGCAGCAAAAGAAAAAATAAACAAATAGGATTGTATAAATATCAAAGTAAAAAGCTTCTACACAGCAAAGGAAACAATCAACAGAATGAAAAGACAACCTACAGTTGGGAGAAAATATCTGCAAACTATTTTTTGACAGGGGATTAATATCCAGAATATACAAGGAACTCAAACAACTTAACAGTAAAAAAACAAACAACTTGATTAAAAAGTGGGCAAAGGAGCTAAATAGACATTTCTCAGAGGAAGACATACAAATGGCAAACAGGTACATGAAAAAATGCTCGACATCACTAATCATCAGGGAAACACAAATCAAAACCACAGTGAGATATCATCTCATCCCAGTTAGACTGGCTATTATGAAAAAGACAGAGAATAGGGCTGGCTGGTTAGCTCAGTCGGTTAGTGCACAGCCTTGTAACACCAAGGTCATGGGTTCAAATCCCCATAACAGCCAGCTGCCAAAAAGCAAAAAAAAAGAGTACTAAATGCTGGCAAGGATGTGGAGAAAGAGGAACTCTTATACATTGGTGGGAATGTAAATTAGTATAGCCAGTATGGAAAACTGTACAGAGGTTTCTCAAACAACTACCGATAGAACCACCACACGATTCAGCAATCCCACTACTGGGTATAGCCAAAGGAATGGAAATCATCATGTTGAAGGGATATCTGCGCTCCCATTTTACTGCAGCTCTACTTACAACAGCCAAGAGCTGGAACCAACCTAAATGTCCATCATTGGACTACTGGATATATATATACACAATGGAAAACTACTCAGCCATAAAAAAGAATGAAATCCTGCCATTTGCAGCACATGGATGAGCTTGAAGAAAAATATATTAAGTGAAATAAGCCAGGCACAGAAAGAGAAATACTGCATGTCCTCAATCATAAGTGGGAAGAAGGAAAGGAAGGATGGAAAAAAGGAAGGAGGGATGGAAAAAAGGAAGGGATTAAGGGAGGAAGGGAAGATAGATGGATGGACGGATGGAAGGAAGGAAGGAGAAAAAAACAAACAAGCAAACAAACACAACAATCACAATAAGATGTTGAACTTACAGAAGGAGAGAACAGAACTCTGGTTACTAAAGGTGGGAAAGGGGGAGGGGAGTTAGCAAGAAATTGTTTAATGGACACAAGTGATTATGTTTTGTAATGATGAATATGCTAATTATCCTGATTTAATCATCGCATATTGTACACAAGTATTGAGTCAATTTTGTAACCCACAAATATATACAATCAATTATGCTTCAATAAAAAAAAAGGAAAGATAGAAAAAGAAATTACTGCCTTCCGTAAGATAAACTGTTAAAACCTAGCAACATTTATTTTTAGACAAAAAGAATGTTAAAGGAAGCTGGTAAAAACTATTGATTACAAAGTTAGTTTTCACTGTTTTTTTTTATTTTAAAGTCTGGCATTCATTTATAAAGTTGCTTTACTCTTTTTCAAGGCAAAAATATGTACTTTTGAAACAAGTTGTAGACATTTACATTAACGTGAAAAAATAATATTTTACAAAGAATCAAAAACTAAACATATATCTAAGGCATAAAAAGTCTTACCTTACTGCACAAAATCAAACAAGTTGCTCGGTATTAAAAAACTTTATTCATGAAAGATCAAAATAAAAAGTACCCTAGCAGCAAATCTGGCCTACTAATTACAAACGGGCTTGATGAGGCTCATAATCTCTTTTTGTCCATTTCACTGTTAGGTTAATTTATCTATTACTTCCTTATGCTTCTTTTGGTTGGCTGTTTAACCTAAGTTTTCTATGATGAAAATATATTCCTTATATTTAAAAAAAAAACTATTGCCTGAAAATTTTTACCTCTTCTTGACATGAATCAAAAAAAAAAAAAAAAAAAAAAAAAAAAAACACCAGGGGTTACTGGGGGC
>NW_007728318.1:149708-156103 GCF_000696425.1 Galeopterus variegatus
AAAAAAAAAAAAAAAAAAAAAAAAAAAATCAAAACACCAGTGGTTACTGAGGGCACTGGGCAGTGTTTATGTATATGATATCAATGGAACTATAAACTAGCATACCTTTAGAAGGGAATTTGACACTATTATATCAAAAGTTTTAAAAATAAATATATTCTGAAACGTAAGATTAAAAAAAAAATTCTTTAATCCTGCAATTCTAATTCTAGGAATTTATCATAAGGAAATAACTACAGGTACATGCAAAGACTTCACTATGTATAAAAGTAAAAACTGAAAATAATCCAAAAGATCAACATTAGGGAAACGGTTACATGAATTATGGTTTATCTATTTTATGGAATATATGTACTATATGTTTTGAAAAACAAAACAAATTATCAAATAACATGGGAAAATGATCACAATGTACTGATGAGTAAAAAATATTACAAAATCTGTACTGATTTAAATTTTCTTTTTGTGTTGTTGAACTATACTTTCTAAAATAAGCACTATGAAGTATACTTATACTATTGTTATTTAAAAAAAAGTTATTCCAAAAAATCTTGCTAATTCTTCCTCAAAGCACTTAGCAAATGAAATAGAGACAACACTGAAAAACCAGAGAAAGTTTTTCATTTTATTTTGTAAATATATTAGCCCATAATTTTGTTATTTTATTATTTAGCAAGTATTTGTAATTTACACAGAAAGACTGATTTCTTAAAAAGGTATTTTTAAAAAAGGTGTTCTAATATTGAGAGCAATAACTAAACCCATGTTTTTAGTCTCAACAATTCCTCTAAAAGGAATATATAAAGTATATTATATAAAGAATTGTCTGAGACATTTTACTTTGATCAAACAAAAATGAAAAAATACCTTCTAACATCCACTGTCTCATCATTTTTATAACACTAAACAAATTATTTAAGACGTGTATACTTAAATTGTTTCATTTTTTTTCCCTGTAAAACGAACAATATTAAACTCCTAAAGGGAGGCTGGGCAGTTAGGTCAGTTGCCTAGAACGTGGTGCTGATAACACCAAGGTCCATGGTTTGATTACTGACCAGACACCAAAAAAAAAAAAAAACAAAACCTTAATTACTTTAAGTAATTAAAATAAGTGCAAAATTTCCTGCAAAATTTCATATAAAAGTTTATAACACAATTTGTTCTGGAGTAATAAAATAAAGAGTATTAATATATATAATTACCCTGGTATACTCTTTTCAGCATCAAATTTTTTTTTTAAAGTAAACACTGCATTTCTGTTTAATTTCTTTTTTGAGGCAATAAATACAGAAACACCAATGCAATCTAATCTTTATTTTGTGCTACCTGAATATGTTCTCCTTGAATTACTCAGTACCCCAAGAATATGTTAACATAGTTTTGGATGCAATGCCAAATTCTTTTTATGGTGTTCTTTAACAAATACAAGAAGAATTACCAAAGCTATGAATAACTATAAACTAAACACACTCTAGGAGATACTGCCCTCTTGTGCCAATCAATAATATTCAACAGTTTAAGAACACTAATTAGTTCCCAAACTAGAAGCACCCAGGCTCCTAAAAAGGTCTTGATCTTTCCATGTTTTGATTTAAAGTGGTGAACTTGGGCTGGCTGGTTAGCTCAGTTGGTTAGAGTGCAGTGTTACAACACCGAAGTCCAGGGTTCAGATCCCTGTACTGGCCAGCCACCAAAAACAAACAAACAAAAAATAAATAAATAAAGTGGTGATCTTCAAAGAAAAATAAATTGAACAGTACATTAAGCTCATATGACAGGACTAATTTATGAAATTCAGCAGCAAATAGCAACATAATTCCTAACGCTTAACTATCATGGATATAAGCTGCTTAAGTGCTTATAGGCTGAGTTCACAGAGATAAGTAATTTTCTTTTTTTTTTTTTTCTTTTTTCGTGACCGGCAACGGATTACAACCCTCAGTGTCGCGCCTGTACCGGACCGGGACCGGCTACGGGATCGCAACCCTCGGTGTTGCTCCCGCACCTCGCTCAGCCAGTGAGCGGCTGGTCTGTATGTGGGATCCGAACCCTTGGCGGGAGCGCCGCCGTGCTTCCCAAGCGGCGCACTGTAGCAGTGCGCCACCGGGCCGGCCCAAGAGATAAGTAATTTTCTGATCCTTAAGTTTTACAAAAAATATAAAACAAACAGTAAAGAAACTAGCACATTTCAGAGAAAAAGAGACAAAGCAGGAATAGAGTACGGTGACTTGTTTTAAAAAATATATAAAGTTCATCTAAGATTTTAGGTGTTTTCTTCTGAAATCTTAGAAAACAAAACTTTTTTTTTGGATTTGATATATGTCCTAATTACCCTTTATAAAGTTTCTTCATATATAAGTGCTAACAGGCCATTCAAACACAAGGGATTATCAGTACTATTACTATTATTATTACTAATAACCTGTAGTAGTCAACGAAAGTATAAGAGCAATAGACTTGTTAAAGAAAAGAACACATTAAGGCAGTAAAAAACACATTACAGGTAATAATTAAGCGATGTGAAATACTCAATGCCATAGTATCTTTCCTAAATATGGTCACAATAATTGCAATTCCATTTCTATTGAATAGGGTCATTAGGAGAATTATCTTGATAAAGCTCTTACTGTAACAAACACCATAAAATGTTTGTTATTTGAGGAAATGAATTAATAAACATGGGAAACTACACAGTACACATACATTCAATAATACCTACTTTCGAAGGTGGTCATGTTCTTTTAAAAACAGTTCAGTTCTTCTGTTGTTTACTCCGGACCCACTTTTATATGACCTAGGACAGAATAGAGAAAACTTGAGAACATTCTGACAGAGCAAAATCACATTAAGTGGCTGACCCTGGTAATATCAAAAGTGGACAAATTGAGCCTCTCCATAGTTTTGAATGAAAATTAAAATGTATAATCCTTTTCATTTCAAAATGTCAATCCTTTTCATTTCCCTCTAAAAATGGTATCTATTATAAATAGATAAATATGAATGACTCTCTAAATTAGGCCTTAGAATATACTGTTTTCACCAAAATAACTCAACATTATTAAACAAAAAATAAATTCTTACTTTTCCTTTCTTTGTCTATTATCTCCTGTGCCTTCATTTTCTCCAAGTAGAAGTAAAATTTTGGATTGATTAGTACATAGTACATGGATGGGAAAGCTATTGAAATGGAACATTTCCTTAATAATAGTACATGAGGTTCATCAATGGACACCTAAAGAACACTGCAATGAAGCTAAAGATTTGCTAATTTTGGCACACTTAAGGATTTCTATCTTGGTCTTCAGCATATTAAAATTCACCCAAACTGCTCTTTATTTCTACTATCAATGCTTTCATTTTTTTGTTTTCCACTAATAATAAAGTGCCAAGAACAAAATTTTAATAATTCGAATAACTGCACAAATACAAAAGAGAGGCATGCTGCTAAAATGGAATTACTGGCTAAGAGGCCATGCTACTATGCAAAGCACACCAGGAAAAGCAGAATGATATAACCAAGAACACACTGGACTTGGAAGACATATTACTTGGATTTAAATCTACACTCCATCATTTAATAGCTAGTTACCTTTAGACAAGTCACTCAGTATCTAGTTTTGTAAAATGAGACTAATAATTTCTATCTTTACCAAAAGATTATTGTGAAGTCAAAAAAGAGATAATACATGAAAAAGTACTGTGTAAATTGCAAAAAACTACAAAAATGAATCATATCCTCCCTTGTATTATACTAATTTGAGTATGTGTCTAACTACCCTCTAGCACCTAGATCATAAATCCTACAGGGCCAAGTTGTTTTTTTTTTTTTTTTTTTTTTTCTTTTGTCTTTTTTCCATGTCCGGCAACGGATCGCAACCCTCAGTGTTGCCCCCGTACCGGACCGGGGACCGGCAACGGGATCGCAAGCCTTGGCGCTGCTCCCGTGCCTCGCTCAGCCAGTGAGCGGGAGCCGGTCTGTATGTGGGATCCGAACCCTCGGACAGGAGCGCTGCCGCGCTTCCCAAGCGGCGCACTATCCAGTGCGCCACCGGGCCGTCCCATACAGGGCCAAGTTGGTCTTTTCATTTCCATCTTCTACTGTGACTGACATAATGTCTTACTCATAATTGGTACTGAGGAAATAGTTTAATGAATGGATGAACATTTTTTTAATACTTGTTTTTCAAAAAGTAAGTTATTATAGTGGGTTGCATTCTAGTGATTCCCACAAATTGCGGGGGAGCTAAATGTCTACACATTAAAGGCCGTTCCCTACATTGGTTCTCAATACATTCCTCAAATGTTTATGTAAGCCAACTGTACAGAAATTAAACAAAAGACTTACATGTAATCAGCATAAAATGTTCTAAATAATTTGACGTAACGCTATGAGTTTGTATTAAATCTGGAAAAAACACACATTTCCGAATTTCAGGGAGGTAAAGGCTATGTTAATAGCTACCTAAATATGTAATTGTTGAGACAAGGGAGAAGGGCAGGGGATAGGTGGTAATCAGGAAGGGAAACATGGAGAATTTCATTACTGGTAATGTTGTAATTCTTAGGGTGGGTAGTAAGAGCTCAGAGAAGAACTCATGAAGATATCATCTAAGCTGGACTTCGAATTAAGACAGGAAAGTCAAGGTTGGCAGGAGCCAATGAGAAAACTAGGGAAAGTAGATTAGGACAATATTGTAGTAGCAATGTTGAAAGAGCAGTGAAATGAGAATTGGAAACCCTGAAATCTAAATCATGGTTTTGCTACCCAATTCATAATTAATCATGAACATTTTCTTTTTTTTTTTTTTTTTGTCTTTTGTCTTTTTCCGTGTCCGGCAACGGATCGCAACCCTCAGTGTTGCCCCCGTACCGGACCGGGGACCGGCAACGGGATCGCAACCCTCAGTGTTGCTCCCGCGCCTCGCCCAGCCAGTGAGCGGGAACCGGTCTGTATGTGGGATCCGAACCCTCGGGCGGGAGCGCCGCCGCGCTTCCCAAGCGGCACACTATCCAGTGCGCCACCGGGCCGGCCCAATCATGAACATTTTCTAAAGCTAAATCTGAATTTACATTTTACAACATAATATAAAAGGTAACTTACTCAATATCCTTTCGTACTGATCCCATGAGATTCTCCCTTTCCCGTATTGCCATAAAGTTTGCTTTGGTTTTATGGAATTCATGAGTATAATCCTGTAATAAATCAACATCCAGTGTCAACATAAGTTAATTATGTATTTTCATCTTACTGAACCAATTACATACTGTCATTTTGTAATTTTCTGTCAAGAAAACTGCTATTTAAGAAATCAAATTGCCAGAAGGTAAAAATAACTTTATAATTACTTTCCTGAAGAGTGAACAACTTCTTTCAAATGAAAACAGTTCAGTGTTAGGGTAACAGTGTCATTAAATCATTATCCGTCATATCTTCTAGTACCTTGTCTTATGAGGCAGAATTATAAAGACAAAATTCTAAGAAGAATGACTTCAAATAGCCTAGGATAAAACTTGGGAGGCTCTTTGTACTCAATGTATCTAATGGGGCTTATTTTCAAGTTTCATCCTTTTGGACCTCCTATAAAAATTTAATTCTTAAACTAATGAAAGGAAGAACAGAACCAAGAGAATTGTAAAGAACAAAATAATCTTTAAACATTTTCTTTTATTTTTGTATTACTGTATTTTTAAAAATATTAAGATTCATGATTTTTTTTAAAATTCAGAGTAGTAAAGATGACGAAAATCAAAATCCCATCTCCCAGAAAGCCCCTGTTGACCTTTTAAAAATTTACAAAAACAACACATGTACATGGGTGAAGACTAAGAACACCAAAAGGAATAAAGGTTAAAAAAAATCCTGCACCACAGCTCATAACTATTATCATTACTTTCTTGTGTCTTCTTTCAGGAAATATGCTTTTGCATATACAAGCTTATCTATTCTTTCTTTCATTTTTGCTAAAGAAATCATACTATAATTCTAATGTACACCTTGTTATTTGTACTTCGTAAAATATCAAGCAAACCTTCCATAATAGAAATCTACATCATTCTTTTTAAAAGCTGCACAGAATATTATCTTATGACTATCATATTAAAATTCCCTACTGATAAACACTTTAGTTGCTTTCATTTTTTTTTTTTTTTTGCTATTAAAAAATGCTGCAACAAACATTCTTGTACATATATTTTATTGAACTGTTTTTTTAAAAAGTATATTTAAAGAGTAAGGGCTGACTGGTATAACACCAAGGTCAAGGGTTTGGATCCAGCCAGGTGCCAATGAATAAATAAATAAATACATACATACATAGAAAATGCCTAGCAGTAGAATAACTGGATCAAAGAATCTTACATTTATGGCCAGCTACCCCCCCCCCCCCCCCCCA
>NW_007728318.1:156380-162606 GCF_000696425.1 Galeopterus variegatus
CCCCCCCCCCCCCCCCCCGGCAAAAAAGAATATTACATTTAAATTCTGATATTGCTAAACTGCCTTCTAGAAAGATGCACCTATCTGTGTCCCCACCAAGTGTATTAGTGCCCATTTTTCTACACTCCCGCTAATAATAGGTTATAACATTTTGAAATTTGCTAATCTGACAGGTGAAAAATCATACTTCATTTTGATTTGTATTTTTTTATTTGGAAATATAGCTGAACTTTTTTAATGGTTTTGGCCCCTTTTTTTTTGCAAGCAAGTTCATACCCTGTGCCTATTTTCCTATTAAGTTGTCTTTTTCTTATTTATTTCTATTACTTCTCTGTATATTAAACAAATTAGTCATTTGTTATAGTTTCTGATATTTGGCCTTGCTTAGAAAGTCCCTTACTACTCAAAAATTTATAAATTTTATCCATGCAACTTTTATGGTTTCTTTTTTCTTTATTTTTAACAATCCAAAAATTTTATTTTTTTATTTAAAAATTTTTTTTCTTGGTGGCTGGCCAGTATACGCATCTGAACCCTTGACCTTGGTGTCATAACATCATGCTCTAACCAACTAAGCTAACTGGCCAACCCTTTAAATTATTTTTAATTGACAGATAATAACTGTACATATTTATGGGGTAAATGTGATATTTGGGTAATGTATACAATATGTAATGATCAAATCAGGGTAATTAACACATCGATCACTTCAAACATATGTCATTTCTTTTTGCTGGGAACATTCAAAATCCTTTTCTAGCTATTTGAAATTATACAAATAAATTGTTAATAACTGTAGTCGCCTTCCAATGCTATAGAACACTAGAACTTATTCCTCCTACCTAGCTGTAATTTTGTATCCATTGACCAACCTATTCCCAACTCCTCCTTCCCAGCCTCTAGTAACCACTATTCTATGCTCTACTTATATGAGATCAACTTTTTTAGCTTCCACATATGAGTGAGAACATGCAGTATTTATCTTTCTGTGGCTTATTTCACTTAACATAATGTCATCCATGTTGCCACAAATGTCAGGATTTCATTCTTTTTTATGGCTGCAAAGTATTTCATTGAATATATACACCACATTTTCCTTATCTAATCACCTATTGATGGATATTTAGTCCATATCTTGGCTACTGTGAATAGTGCTGTGATAAACATGGACGTACATGTATCCCTCTGACATACTGATTTCCTTTCCTTTTCATATATACCTAGTGGTGACATTGCTGGATCACATGGCAGTTCTATTTCAAGTTTTTTAAGAAACTTCTATACTGTTTTCCATAATGGCTGTACTAATTTACATTCCAACTAGTATGGTTTCTTTTTCTACATATAAATCTTTGATCCATTTGGAATTTATTCTGGATGTGAAGACTGAGATAGAGATTAAGGTTGTGGCTTTTCCCCCTGAATAATTAGCCAATTGTTATAATTCCATTTATTTTATACTTTCTCTTTGCCCTACTGATTTAAAATACCACATTTATCAAAATGAAACTTCCATGCGTATTTGGGTCTATATACAAGGGTATTTCAAAAAGTTCATAGAGGGGCCGGCCGGGTGGCGCACTGCTATAGTGTGCCGCTTGGGAAGTGTGGCGGCGCTCCCGCCGAGGGTTCGGATCCCACATATCCTTGAAACTGATATTAGAAATGAAGAAATTTTAAATACTACTATTATAACAAACTCATGTTACAAATAAAATAAACTATTATAGCTGTCAATAAAATATTTTTCAAAGTCTTCAACATGACTTAAGTTTTCACAAAAATAAAGTCATGATGCTTTTCCTGACAAAATTATTTTAGCATACATAAAATTTTAAACTATTTTCAAAGGCCTGCAAGAATAAAAGAAGATAAAATTTCAAAAAGTTCATAGAGGGCTGGCCCGGTGGCGCACTGGAGAGTGCGCCGCTTGGGAGCACGGCGGCACTCCCACCGAGGGTTCGGATCCCATGTGGTGACCGGTTCCCGCTCACTGGCTGAGCGCGGCGCGGGCGCAACACCGAGGGTTGTGATCCCATTGCCGGTCCCCGGTACGGGTGCAACACCGAGGGTTGCGATCCTGTTACCAGTCAGTAAAAAAAGACAAAAAGGAAAAAAAAAAAAAAAAGAAAATAGAAAAATGGAATTAAAGATAATACGAATCTTTCCATGAACTTCTTGAAGACCCTTCATATGAACTCTATTCTGTTCTATTGTTATATTTTCCCCCCTAGAATCAAACTGCCTTAACTCTTCTAGCTTTTTAACAGGTTTTAATAGCTAGTAGAACTAGGAACCCTTTATTACTTTTATCTTCATTTTCAGATTGTTTTTTTGTGGTTATTCTTATACGTGTATAATTCCAAATGAACTTTGGTGTCATTCTGCTGTAGTTAAAAAACAAAATGAAACAAACAAACAACAAATACCCCTATTTCCATTGGGATGGGATTCAATTTGCATGTTGATTTAAAGGGGAATCTTCCCATCCAATAGCAGAGTAATTCTTTCCTTTACTTTAATCTTTTATGGCCCTTGGTAGAATTTTACACACAAAAGTCCCACACATTTCTTTTTTTTTTTTTTTTCTTTTTGTCTTTTTTCGTTACCGGCAACGGATCGCAACCCTCAGTGTCGTGCCCGCACCGGGCCGGGACCGGCAATGGGATCGCAACCCTCGGTGTTGCTCCTGCACCTCGCTCAGCCAGTGAGCGGCCGGTCTGTATGTGGGATCCGAACCCTCGGCGGGAGCGCCGCCACGCTTCCTAAGCGGCGCACTGTAGCAGTGGCCACCGGGCCGGCCCCAACCCACACATTTCTTATTAAATTTATACATAAGGATTTTATAGTTTCTTCCATTATATTTTCTAACAGGTTAGTGTTTTTATGTAGGAAAACTGCTTGCTTTTACATATTAATTCTGCAATCCATCATCTCGCTGAATTTAATGGTTTCTTTTTTTTCAGTTAATTTTCTTGGGTGTACTAGACATATAATCTTATCCTGCAACATAACAAACATTTTCCCTCTTTCTTTCCAATATTGATATCTTTTCTTTTTATTGTCTAACTGCACGACCAAGAACTTCCAAAACAATGATAAACATTTGTGGTGACCATGGGTATCACTGTCTTGTTTTTTTCTTCAGTGGGAAAGCTTTTAGTGATTTGCCATTATACATGATGCTAGCTGTTAATCCTATATGTATATATATATTTTTGCATGAGATAAATAATGTATCTTTCTATTCATATTTTTTAAAAAGATTTTTAAAACTAGAAATGGTTGCTTAATTTTCTCAATACTAAAAATATTTGCCTTCCTATTTGTACTATTATATTTTTAACACCCCCCATATAAATCTAAGAGTTTACCTAGTTTTATTGGTACACTTTTAATATTTTCTCAAACAATATATTAAATAAAATAAATTACTCCCCTTCCATGAGGAAAGCATAGCTCTAAACCACTATATTATTGCCTATACATGACCATTGGTTATTTCATGATACAGCTAACTAGCTAGGTCTTCCAGAGTAGAAGTATATTTACCTAGAGATGAACATAACTCAACTTCACCAGGAAAAACAGGAGCTATTAGACACTTCAGAATTTTATAATACTGAAAAAACATAAAACAAGACAAATTTCTATAACATGGCATTTATCTTCTCAGAAGATGATTCTCTTTGTTCTGTTAAATACATGTGTAGACATCCTTTTCAGGGATTTCCAAAAAATCCTCCTGTGATAATGAAAAAGTCTCAAGCCCAATATATTACCTGTAATATGTCTCTGTGTCGCTGTAATGTATGCATCAGTGCTGCATTCAAGGAAGGGACACCTGCACTGTTGGTATATTCTGCCATTTTATCATTTACCCCTGTAAGCTAGAAAGAAAGAAAAAAAATAATAATAACAATTTTTAGAAAGCATTATAAAAAGCTAAAAGCAAATTATTTGCCTATGCACCCTTTTAGCTGACAGCAAAAAAAAAAAAAAAAAAAAAAAACCAAGACAGCAGACAACTATTAAGCCATTTCCCCCAAATAATCCATAAAGGCTAAAATAACACCCATACAACCTGGGAATGGCTGTCATCAAAATTCAAGTGACCTGGAGAGGCACATAACTTGATAAATGGGTGATTTCAATAAATATATCTACATAAATACAGTCCAGTATCATATCTAACAAGTACACAATTATTAGCAAAATAGCCATTTAACAGAAAGCACTTACCCTTGCCAAAAGCTGTTCAATCTCAATTGCCATTGTCTCAAACATTCTGTCTTGGCTTGATCCATTTAAAAGGGGTGTTGTGTCGGAACTAAACAGAAGTACAATTAAAGGGAATTCATTACTCAAATTGAGCCCTTTAAAACATAGTTAAAATAGGGTAATAATTCTTAAAGAGGTCAAGTAAATCCCCTGAGACACTCTATTTCTTAAGAAACTATGATTTTTATAGAAGTTTTCCTAAAAAGATCACACATGTCCTAAAATATTAAATTCAGTACAAAACATAATTGAATGTAAGATTTTCCCAAGCTTTGAAATATCCAGTCTTAATAATGTAAAGAAATTGCAAATGCTTGTTTACCATTTCCCAAATGACAGGAAGTAACTCAAGCTATGGCACTGCCCAACTAAACTTTGAATCTGAAAGAACAAATAATGTGATTTTTGTAAAACTGTAGAATTATGAAATACAGAATATAAGAGGAGCCATAAAATATATTATGAATTATGTTACGCTGTCTGTGAGAAATAATCTTTTAAATGTTTCCGCCAAAGCAATTATAGTTCTTTTTTTTTTATTATTATTATTATTATTATTTTTTCCTTTTTGTCTTTTTTACTGACCGGCAACGGGATCGCAACCCTCGGTGTTGTGCCCACACCGCGCTCAGCCAGTGAGTGGGAACCGGTCTCCACATGGGATCCGAACCCTCGGCGGGAGTGCCGCCGTGCGCCCAGGCGGCGCACTCTCCAGTGTGCCACCGGGCCGGCCCAGCAATTATAGTTCTTTAGACCTTAAATTAAGTTCTCACTTCTCTCCTTGCCTATTCCGAAGAAGAAATAAAACTGAGATTTAAATGATCCACAGACCGGACAACTAGTTACTGAATAATCAGGAGCTGGCTTTAATAAAGTTGAATATGTATAGACATATCCAGCATGTTTTAGCACTAACCCTCTACATTTCCATTAATAGTATGTAATCATCTCATTTTGTTTTGGAAAAACGTGTTGAACTGTCTTTTAAAATCTGAATAGTCAGTCAAAAATCTAACATTTTACAAGTGAAACTTAGGTTTGACAGATTCAAATCCTAAAACCACATGTCATGAAAGTTTCTTTTGCCTCTTCTGAAAAACCACTAACCTTCCTCAGGTCCCCAGGTGGTATGTACTATCATATGAACAACTCAATACAGATCTGAGTTATACTGGACACAGATAAGTACCCAGGTAAAGACTATGCTCTCCAATCTTACTGAAGACTTTTTCCTGCCTGTAACAATCTTGGGTATAGCAAATGAAACAGATTAAAAAATCATTTCAACATCGAAAAGCTACACTGTCTATATTTACTTCCATAGCAATAGTAACAAGCAGTGAAATAGACAAAAAGTAGCTAATGAGGTGGATTTTCATTTTAACATGTTTAACTAGTTCTGAAGTTTTATTTCTTCCTGAAACATTTCAATTTATTTGCTGTAAAATATGATATCAAAATATCCAGTTCTTTATTAATGTGTCTGAGCCAACCCAAGGTTCTGTGGTTATCTCCTAGAATGTGCTCAAGTAAAAATGCTCTACATACTAATACAGAACCCCCACCCCTACCAGACATACGAAAAAGAACAATGGGCTAACAGAATGTAAGCTTCACCGGGGGGAAGCTGCCTCTGTCTTATTCACAGATACATGCCTAGCACCTAGTATAGTCCCTGGCACATGACAGAAGATCATAAAATATTTGTTGAATGAATGAATAAATGAGGGGGTCAATCTCTACTACTGATTATTCCATATTCATCATTCTCAGGACAATACGTGAGTCGAGGAACATGCCAAAAACTCATTCTCCACAATAATAGGATTTAGTTAAATTTAATTCATTTTACAGGTATGTGATGATTCATGGACCTTTAAGTTTTCACAACATATAAAGTAAAAAAAAAAAAAAAAAAAAAAAAAAAAAAATCCCTGGAAAAAAA
>NW_007728318.1:162616-182453 GCF_000696425.1 Galeopterus variegatus
AAAAAAAAAAAAAAAAAAAAAAAAAAAAAAAAAAAAAGATTCCTGGAAGAAAAATTCTGGTCATCACTTAAGTTCATTCATTGTGACATGTTTCCAACCTGGGGATCAAACATAATGCTTTAAAATGCACATTGGGGGGCCGGCCTGTGGCTCACTCGGGAGAGTGCGGTGCTGATAACACCAAGGCCACGGGTTCGGATCCTATATAGGGATGGCCAGTTAGCTCACTGGCTGAGCGTGGTGCTGATAACACCAAGCCAAGGGTTAAGATCCCCTTACCGGTCATCTTTAAAAAAATAAATAAACAAACAAATAAAAAATAAATAAATAAAATAAAATGCACATTGGATCTTGACTGTCATGGCCTTAGGTTTTTTATTTAAAGGGACGGTTAGGCTGAAGAAGTTCTACAAAGTCAGTCCCAATTTGTAATAGAATTTCTTAGGGCATGTTTTCAGGATAGTTTTTCCTTTAAAGGACTAACAAAAGTATTTTAAGCGCATGAAGCTCAGAGAACATAGAAAAAACATCTTGGAATAGTATCTCTTAACAAACAAGAGTTTTATTATTTTTTTTTTAATTATTATTATTTTTTTTCCTTTTTGTCTTTTCTCGTGGCCGGTAACAGGATCACAACCCTCAGTGTTGTGCCCGCACTGCGCTCAACCAGTGAGCGGACCGGTCTCTATATGGGATCCGAACCCTCGGCTGGAGCGCCACCGCGCTCTCAAGCGCCGCACTCTACCGAGTGCACCACCGGGCTGGCCCCAAACAAGAGTTTTAAAACTATACTAACCAGCATAACCAAGTGGGAGATCTAAATTCAGGAAAAATCCTTTCCAATCATAAAATAAGTTTACTCATTGAAAAGAACATGCCTCATTTTCTTTACTTGCTGAATAAAGGAGAGCCAAAAGCAATGCACTGTAATGAAATCTACGTGAGGTGCTAATAACTTATTTTGAGGTCCTAGAGTCAATACTGTTGGCCTTGCTATATTCACAACCAGTGTGCCCTTCTTAGAAATTAAAAATACTTTGGCTATAGTGTTGAAATGAGCCTTTTGCTGGAATGTGCACAATATAGTAGGGTTTAGAGTATGGACTCTGGAGATAGAAAGACTTAGGTTCAAATCCAAGCTCAGTTTTTATTATTAGCTGAAAAATATTTCTTCTACCACTAATCTTCAAAAGAGTATGTAAAATAAGAGATTAACAAATAACAACTCTACTACATGCATTTTCACTGCTAGGTATATATTTGTCGAAATATTCTGTGTAAAAATGTTCCTAGCAGCGTTTATATAAATTCTTAAAACAGTACCTAAGATGAATACACTGTGTCAGCTATTAAACTTATTATTGGTAATCAGTAAAAAAAAAAAAAAAAATTAGAAACAATGTCCATCTATTGAATTGTTAAACTGTGATACAGTCATACAATATAATACTGTATATAGTAAATGAATATGCCAGAGTTAAATATATCTATAGCTGAAATTCAAAGATAATGTTAAACAAAAAAGCAAGTTTCACGATAACTATGGTAGGATACTATGAACTGCATAGGAATACAAACACATATAGTAAAAATATATGGCAATTATGTAGAGGGAGAAAGTGGGATGTCATCAGGGGCTTCAACTGAATCAGTAATAATTATTTCTGAAAAACAGTAGATAGGCACATAGGTGTACATTATATTATTCTTTATACCTTTCTAAGTGTTTTGAATATCTACTAATTTTTTTTTAAACGAGTGAGTGACAAAGTGAGCATAAGATTTAAAGATAAGAATAGATTTTCTACATGTTCAATATAGTAATATACTAGTTTCTCAAAAAAGTAAGAAAATTAAAAATAAGCTCAATGATTAACAGGGAGCATATACACTGCATTAGATTCATTCTAACAGAATAAACACCAGAACAGCAGTATACTTTGCATTTGGGTAGTTCCTCAGATCCATTCAGCAATTAGGAAACAAAAGAAATACAATGTGGGCAAATCAACCACCTTTCCTTACACTGGCTGAACTAGAAACTTTTATTTTAAACACAAACTCATTCTTAAGCCCTAGAAGCTTCCTTCTGACACTGTCATGTTCTTTGCTTAAGGATTCCCAATAAATGCTACTTTCAAGAATTAAGAAGAATTTTAATAAGTCACTAAGAAATAAAACAATGACAAAGAAAATAAAACACCAAAAATTCATCAACAGACAACTTACAGAGCCTATATACTTTAGTTTATTTTCTTTAATGCTTTAAAAACATTACATATTTTAAGGTATAAGAGACAGAATCTGGTAGTACCTATACCTGTCGCGTCTTCCATCTCGGGAACTACTGTGACTGTAACTTGTACATAGTTTACTGAAGGAAACTAGTTTCAGGTCAAGTTCATTTTCCAGCTGTCGAGCCTGTTTCCTGAGATCTTTAACAAAATTATAAAAGCAAATAATTAGATACAAAAGTACATCAGTAGACATGACAATCATAAGAGTATTCTGAAGAAAACAAACTATGAAAATGATCATATACTGATTCAGTTCCCCCCTAAAGAAAAGTGCTAAAAGGAGAAAACTAATGACTTACCCAGGAAAGCAAATTAATCACTTATTTAAGCTTCAAATAGGGCAAGAAGGAAATAGCGGTGGGAGATGGAAATTTTCAGCTTTATTCCAAAGATAGCTAGACAAGAAATGTTGTTCTAACATCCCTGAAATTATTTCTATAGCAATAACTAAAATTTATAATTCAGAGGAAAATGAGAATACAAACCACAGAGGAACTAAATATGGCTTATGACCAGCACATCAATCTACCAGCTACTTTATAAGAAAGAGGCCAACACTGTTTTTGACAGGGATTTTGCTGTTTTTTAATGTTCCAAAGCTTTATTAGGCTTATGAAATTCTTCTCATAATAGTAAAATGACTTAGTGATCGAGCATAAAGAAAAAATAAGCGCTGGATTGTCAGCTCAGATGGTTACAGTGTGGTGCTCATAACACCAAGCTCTAGAGTTAGATCCCTGTACCAGCCAGCTGCACCCCCCCCCAAAATAAAGAAAAAGAGAAAAAAGAAATTATCATTAATAAAAATTTAAAATTAACTTTTAATAAACTTACTGAAAGATATTTGGAGAAGCTGAAACCAACAATAAACAATGTGTTACTAACGAGGTCAAATATGAGTATTTCAGAAATAAAAGCACTGGAATTTCCAAACAGAAACAAAAAAGCAAGCAGAGAAAATGGTATAGTACTTTGGCATCTAAGGGGTCGAGTAGGAGAAGCCACAGTCTGGAAACCCACACATAGATGTCAGTCCTCTCATTCATGGTGAAGTGGACTTTAAAATAAAAGGGCCGAAATATAGGAAGAAAAGGTGATGATAATCTCTTTCAGGAATACAAAAAATTATTTCAATATACTGTGCAACCACAAGTGGGAAGCAGAGTAACATAGTGGAGCACATTTGCCCAGAGACCAAATCCCAGTTCAAATCTCAACTCGGCCACTTACTGACTCAGATTTATAAACAATCTACTTAGCCTATGAACCTCAGCTTTTTGTTTTTTAAACCCTGCCTTCAGGGTTTCTGTATGCATTAGTAATCATATGCTTAAAGCAGCTGGCTCAGAGTAGGTTGTCAATAATGAGCTGGTGCATTTATTACAGCGTAGTGCTTCAAAAACCATAGCCTAATGACTAGTATTAAAGATACCAGTAGCCACTTCTAAATAATTTAAGGATGTTTTCTAGCTAGTACATATATTTCAAATGGGCATTTTAATACGTGTTTTAAACTATAAGCACATTTCTCTGTAATTTTAGTAACTGTCTTTCCTAACAGAAACATCAAGTAAAAGCATTTTGAAAGTATGACAGGCAAGTATGGATAAACTTAGAATTAAGTTTCTAAGACCAAGTGGCTGATAGTGACAATACTGTGGTTTCCAGTGGCTTCGGTGGGTAGCAACAGGAAACAGGTCAGAAGAGGAAAGAGAAAGTTTCTATATTGCAGTAAAGCAAAGAGACAGTTCAAAGAAAAAGGTTAGCCTTCTGTCATCTTTGTTGATATCAGGGTCCAGGAATGAGTTTTACATGACCTCACTTTACCGGTCCAGAGCTACAGGAATTAAAAAAATGCACTTGTCAAATCACAAGAAGGTTTTCTGGGGACAGAGGTATAGCAGATGGATTAATTTCAATTCACACTTGGTTCTCTCGACTTGTCTTTTTAACAAAACCCATCCTAGACTCCACAGCAGAAGGGAGTTATTTTCTCGAAGTCCCAGTCTGAGGCTGCCATGCGGAGCCAGTAGGAGACACTCCGTTCACACTTCGCCCAATGGACCGGACCGACAAGTTTTTCCTTTCACTTTTCCCATTCAGTTTTCCAACAGTAACCTCAACTCCAAGGTGCTGACTCCTCCAGTTTCCCGGGCTCTGGTTCTTCCTGCTCAACACTCGTTTCCCCTCCGAGTTCGAACCCAAGCCCCTTCGTGCGAGTTCCACTACCCACTCAACGCAGTTCTACGCCGGTGACTCAGGTCCCTTTCCCTCCCCGCTCTGTCCGCTCTGCCAACCCCCCATCCCAGGTCCGGCTCACAAGGCCCGGTTAGGCCAGCCCTGCCCCAGACCGTTCGGTCTCCTCAGCCCCCAGGCCCTGGGGCTCCCATAGGCAAGCTCTACCCTCAGATCGGCCGCGCCGGAGCCTTGGTCTTTCCTCTACTGCCTCCCCCAACACCCGAACTCACTCAGCCCCGCCGCCCCTCGCGGAGCCCACCCGGAGGCCTCTCCCTCACCTTCCCAGTAATTGCTGGTTCCTGCCGCCATCTTTGTTGTCCAACGTCAGTCGTAATAGGAGAGTAGACGCGATGAGGGCCAGAGAGGCACTTCCCGCCTTCTTCCGCCTTGGGCGCCTGGGCCTATGGGATACGCGAGCCTCCACAGACACCGCCACCGTGTGGTCCATTCGTTATTTTACAGCGTTTGAGCAGCGAGACTGAAAGCTTCAGCTTCAGCTCCTGACACTCCCTGAGTGTCTCATACCCGCTTTTCGCGCCCCAAACCTTATCTCCTTCATCTCGGCTTATCCCTTCTCTCAGCAGGTGCCTATTTGACTGAGAGGCGCGTCATCCTCAGACAGAACCCTCGCCGTTTCCCTCACGTTCTCTCAACTGTGGATCCTCACCCAGCCTCTTCCTTTCTCAGAGCCAGAAGCTCTTTTCTTCCCAAGACCAATCCCTTCATCCCACATCTCCCTGTGCTCCACCTTCCGCTCTCTTTGGCATAAGCACTCTTCTCCCCTGCCCGCTTGTCCCTGTGTCTACAGTAGTTATGGTCCCAGCCCCCTTTCCTTTTCAGCCACCAAAACTAAAAGGTGCGTGCTAACTGCTCCACATGCTCCCAACCTGACCCCTCAACCTGTTGAAATCTGCTGTCCAAACCCACCCTTTGTAGACACAAAAATTACCACACTCTACTGGTGCTTTCATTTTACCAGTTCTGGTGAAGTGTAGAAACTTTACCTCCCGGGAAATCCTTTCCCCACTCATTTATGACATAATTGTCTTTAATAGTTCCTCTACATTTACTAAGAACCACATCAGACGATGTTATAATTTTTACTTCAACTGTCAAATATAATTTACAGAATTCAAGAGCCTACTCTATTTACCCATATTTTACTCTTTCTTTCTTTCTGATGTTCCAAGATTCTTTCTCTTATCATCTCTTTTCCGTTTCAAGAACTTCCTTCAGCCTTTTTTTTTTTTTTTTGAGATCAGCTGGTGACAAATTCTATCAGTTTTTCATTATCTGAGAGTGTCTTTATTTCCCCTTCATTTCTGAAGGACATTGTTGATGATTTAGAGTCTGGGGTTGACAATTTCTTTTTTTCAGCAGTTGAAAAATGTTGTTCCACTTCCTTCTGGTCTCCACAATTTCTGATGGGAAATTGGCTGTCATTTGAATTGTTTTATGCTACAACTAAGGTATTTTTTCTCTCTTACCGCTTTTGTTACCTGGCTTCCTGCCCCTTTGAGAAGGAAAGAAAAACTCAGAAGTCAAATGGTTGGTGTTAGAAAAGCAGATGTATTCAGCTGAAGGAGATGGTAGGCTACCCCATCTCAAAGATTTACATTTACTGAGGGGTTTGTAAAGGAACTGTTGAGGGAGTAGAATGTGGGAGGTGAAAAGCAGGACAGAAAGAGATCTGAGTTACGAGGGGTCTGTTTCTGTGGTCAGGTACAAGGTCTTTCCAAGCCTCATCTGGTTTCTGTTTTCATCTTCACTGTTATCTCAGGACCCTGCAATATTTTGATTTGCGCCGGTGTACTTGGCTGGTGCCCAAGGTCAGCTTCAGTCATTTGGCCTTGATCATTTCTCAAAACTCTACAAGTCTCAAAGACAGAACTGTTAGCTTTGCAAAGTAGTAATTAGCTTCTTGGCCTTGTTTTCCTACTTAGCAAGTCAGATGAGAAAGTCAGGGGATAGGAAGCCAGAGTGGAGAGAAAAAAAACTGTCCTTTTAAAAATCCTCCCCCCTCCGTAGCCCAGGCAGCTTTAGGTCCCAACATGGCTTCAGTCCTGCTCACTCCAACACTTTCAAGAATCGTTCTTTTTCTTTAGTTTTCAGAAGTTGATGATGTGTCAGTGTAGATTTCTTTGGATTTATCCTGTTTGGGGTTTGCTCAGCTTTTTGAATCTTAGGTTTATGTTTTTTGCCAAATTTTGGAAATTTTCAGCCATTATTTCTTGAAATATTTTTTCTGCTCCATAGTCTTCCTCTTTTTTTTCCTGGGACTCTGATGACATGAATACTAGATCTTTTGTTAAAGTCTCACATATCCCTGAAGCTGTGCAAAAATTTTTTTCAGTCTATTTTCCATCGTTCAGATTGGGTAATATTTACTATTCCGTCTTCAGGTTCATGACAGGCAAGTGCAAGTGTACTTCAAAAAGTTTGTGGAAAAATGGAGTTGAAAGATAATATGAATCTTTCCATGAACTTTTTGAAGACCTTTCATGTCTTTCCTCTGTTCCCTCTATTCCGCTGTTGAGCCAATTTGCTAAGTTTATTTCAATTATTGTGTTTTTCAGATCTAAAATTTCCATTCAGTTCCTCATTATGTATCTTCCATTTCTTTGCTGGAACTTTCTATTTCTTTGCTGAGACACTTTTTATCATTTGTTCTTAGTTTGAAGTTGCTCATTAAACTACTTTTATTATAGCTGCTTTAAAATCTTTGACAGATAATTCCAACATCTGTGTCATTTTGATGTTGGGATCTGTTGATTGTCTTTTTTCATTCAAGTTGGAATTTTCTGGTTTCTTTTCATCAAAAGTGGTTTTTATTTGTATCCTGGATATTTTAGGTATTATGAGACTCTAGATCTTATTTATGTCTTCTGTTTAAGCTGACTTTCTCTGACACTGTGCTGGTAGGGGAGGCAGGGAACGCCTTGCCACTTTCAGGTGGGAGTGGAAGTTCAGGTTCTCCCTTGGCCTTTATTGATACCCCAGGTGGGGGGTGCCTTGTCACTGCTCTCCGTGTGGTCCCCCACCCCCCAGCACTACAAGGAGGTCTTGTTATGACTGTGCGATGGTGAGAATTCTGGCTCCCCACTTGGCCTTCTTTGACTCTGCCCAGGCATGGGGAAGGGGGTGCTTTATTACAGTCAGGTGAGGGTGGAAGTCTAGGCTCCCCACTCAGCCTTTGCTGGCAGACCTCAGTTTTTCCTATGGCATTTTTCTGGAGTAGTGCAATTATTGTCTAAAAGTATTCTGTCTTGCTAGGCTACTTGTTTCCTGGTCCTTTGTCTAGAGAGAGAATGCTTTCCTTTGGACTTTTCTTGTCTGTACCCTTTGGTATTTCTGGGTTTTTAGCTTCTCCAGCACCCATTATGGGATATATGAAGCAAAAAGAAAACCCAGGGAATCCACTTCCATGTTATTCTTCAGATCCTGAGCTTCCTAGCTTGTCTACCTTCTTTTCACCTTTCTGAGTATTCTTATTTTTGGTTTTTTTATAACGTATGAGGTTTTTGCTATGCGTAGTATAAGGAATAGAGAGAAATATATCTACTTAATCCTGTTCAGAATTGAAATTCTCCACTTAATTTTTATAATAGATTTTAATTCTCTGCTAGAATTCTGTATCTTGTCTTCTACTTTCTTGAATTTATTCATCACCTTTATTTAAAGTTTTCTGATTGATAACTGAAAAGTCTGTACCTTCTGTGGGGCTGTTTTGATTTTTTGTCTTGGTCTTTCATCATTTGCTCTTGTCTTTGGATAAGATAACTTTTCGTTGGATGCTCTACCATAGATGAAAGTTTGTAGTAATCATTTGAGGCTCCGGATGATGTTATCTTCCTCCAGAGAGAGTTTACTGCTGCTTCTTGCAGGCAGTTCAGGTAGAAGTGGATCAGTTTAATCAAATATGGGGGAAATAACACCAAGCAGGGTTCTATATTTGTTAAAATTGATCTATTTCTGGCTAGCCCTTACTTCTAATGTGTAGCCATCCAAGTTTCCTAACTGAAAACCTGTTTACCAGTGCCCCCTTCCTTTGAGGTTCTGAACTCATATTTTCCCCCACCCAGTGATGCTGCCAAAACTTCTGTTTGGGTTCTCCGCCTCTTGGCCACCTTCTCTGCTGGTAAGTGTGTGTACCTCTTAGCCACCACTTATGAATCAACAAATGCTTCAAGGTAAAACTTTTACTGACTGTCATGTTCACCTCTCAACTCCCTTGGCTCTAGGATCTTGATCCTGTAAGTCATCTTACTTTAGTAGTTCTCCAGTCTTTCAAACAGCTTTGGGGTTTGTTTTTTGTTTTTTAAATCCAGCTTTTCTAATTGTTCTTGATGAGAAGAACTTTCTGTTTCAAGCCAATCCACCCATAGCTGGAAGTGGAACGGAATTATCTTATTAATTCTAACTTATCTGTAGCTTATTTTGTATTTTCCCCATACATGATCATATCATCTGCAAATAATGACAAATTTGGTTCTTCCTTAATACTCGTATCTGTTATTTACATTTTCACGCTTCATGGCTGAGATCTCTTCTGTCAACAGAACAAAGTTCAAGTACTTTAGAGGGTTTTTTGTTGGTTTCTTTTGTTAGTGGGGAGGGATTGTAAGTGCTCCAATTTTACAGTTCTCATTTGACTGACAGGACTCTAAATTTTCCTCTTTTGCTTCTTTTCTCTTCCATCCTCTAATTGTCAAAGGGTGCTTCTCTTTCTTTTTTCACTTTCTTTCTTCACTGGAAGCTATGTATTTCTTTATTTTTTTATTGTAGAATTCTATTTAGTTCAATTTTTATTTGCTTTAAATTCAGTCTGCTCTCACTGCTCTGTGGCTGGTTGGTTTTTTAAAAATTTATTTTGTTTATTGAATCAAATTGGTTATACATATTTTGGGGTTCAACATTGAGATATGTTGCTCAATATCAATATTACTAGCATATATATTGTTACAAATCATAATTATTCTTTATGCCCCTTGTCCAATCTCTCCCTATCCCCCACTCCCTCTCTTCTCCCCCCTCTAATTACCCTAGATTTCTCCTCTCCTTCTGAAAGAGTAATGGTTACTCTGTTGATTTGTTGCCTAGATCTGTTCAATGCTGAGAGATGTGTTCAGGTCCCCCAATATTATCATAGAGCAGCTGCTTCTTCTGTCACTCTGGAATGGGTTTTGTGGAGAGAGACATCCTCTCCTTTTCTTTATCTCTGCTGGTGACTCTCCATGTGTCAATGCACTCCAGTGGTTGGTGGACCATCTGTGTGGTGGTTGTGGTGTCTAGCCGCTTTTGCAGCAGCCATGGTTATTGTGGTGGCTGTGGTGGGCCACCCACATGGAGGTGATGTTTTTGGCATGCTCCTTGGTGCTGGTGGTGTGCCTGGTTGTAGGGTGTCTCTGGTCCCTGGCTACATGCCTCAGGTCCCTGGGAGGGCACTGAGGCGCTGATGTGGTGTGCCTGATTGTGGGAGGGGGTCTGCTCCCTGGCTCCATGCCTTGGGTCACTGGGCAGGCCCCAAGGCACTGGTGTGGTGTGCCTGGTTGTGGGAGGGGGGTCTGGTCCCCAGCTCTGTACCCTGGGCCCCCGGGCAGGGTCCCGAGGTGCTGATGTTGTGCCTGGATGTGGGAGGGGGGTCTGGTCACCTCAATGCCTTGGGTCTCTGGGTGGGCCCAGAGGCACTGGCATAGTGTGCCTGATTGTGGGGGGGGGGGTGTCTGGTCCCCTTCTCCATGCCTCGGGTCTGCAGGCAGGCCCCGAGGTGCTGGCATGGTGTGCCTAGATGTGGGAGTGGGGTCCGGTCCCTGGCTCCAAGCCTTTGGTTCCCAGGCAGGCCCCAAAGCGCTGGTGGTGTGCCTGAGTCGGAACTAATTTTTTGTCCTTGGCTTACTTCTAAAATAGGGGAACTTCCTGTGGGAACTAATACTTGAGCTGTGTGGTTGTTTAAATTGCTACTTTGCTGCTGTCTCCCTAGGGAAGGCTTTTTGTGCAGCTCAGGGTTTAATGGTTGACCTTATAGGTACTTCCAGCTCTCCAGAGACCCGGTGGATCTGGGTTGTGTAGAAACTCAGATCTGGGTCTGAGTTTTTTCATCAAACTGCACCCCTGCAATTCTGCATTCCCAACCAGTCTCCTCTGAGTGGTCCTTCTCTGATTTGGGGGCAGATCGACTGTCCTTGCTGTATCCCAGTGTCCTCCCAGTGGGCCCATCTGCCCCACCGTCCAAGCTCCAAACACTTCCCATGAGACGGGCCCTGTGCTGGTCCCTTATAATGACTCACTGATCTCTGGATGGCTCCATTTTTTCAGTTGTTCTGGCTCCTCACTCCTGCGTGGGTCCACGGGAACCCTATGAATGGTCTTGTTGTCCTGGGGGCCACCAAGGCCCTCTTCTCCCCTGCTGCCTCCTAGTAACTCCATTTGAAGGGCACAGCTGTGGCTTCTGCCGGCTCCTGCTCCATGTGCTCAGCAGTTGCAGCCTTAAAGCAGCCACGGCCTGAAATGCTCAGAGCAGCTTTTTCTTGCTCTCATCATGGCTTCTTCCCCTTCATGAATTCAGTAGGTCTCTCCTCCTTTTCCCCTGAGCTCCAGTGGCCCCAAATTGGCTGATGTTACATTTTTATAGTTTTAAATTGATTGATTTGTGGGAGAGAGTGACGCTACGCTGGGAACCATCTATTCCGCCATCTTGACTGGAACACAAAGCTATGTATTTCAAACTCTGCCCCTTTAGATCACACCTGCCCCCTGTAAATTGTGCTTACATTGAAGCCCCTTCACTCTAGTTTGTGCTCTGATCTGCTTAGACACGTTTTTTTAGACCATTCAGACTTGGGTGGACTTAGTCTTTTTGGCGGGAGTTTTATGCCCTTTTGCTGGCGTCCCTCTTCAGTTTCCCTGCAGTTTATCTCCATCTATTTGCCTTCACCCCACAAAGCCTTGCAGTGGGATGTGAGTGAGGCAGGCTTGTAAGAGTACATTCTGAGATTTGGAGATTTTTCTAATTTTATTCAGTTTGAGGTTTTGAAATCATGACTTCAAAGTACACAGAGTATGATTTCCATATAGATTTCCTTTTTCCTTCTTATGTTTTGCATTATTTTGCAATGAAATATTGGAAGACAGGTAGTTAGGCTGCCACCATTGTTTTCAGCTGCCTGTAAGTTTACCTTCATCCTTGAAATGTTTGCTCAGTCTAGAATTCTACATTGGAAGTTATTTAATGTTTTACCTAACACTTTCAATGTATAATTTCAATGTACTTTGGTTTCCATTGTTGGGAGTGAGTTTAATCTCTAACTGCTAATTATTTGAAGTTAATTTCTGCCTGCTTTTACTTTTTTTTTCCTCTTGGTCTTTGGTGCTCTGAAGTTTCACTGATATATTCAAATGTGGGTGTTTGCTTTTTCTTGCTTGGATTAATTGAGTTTTTAATTTATAAGTTGATATCTTCTATCAATTTGGAGAAATTTTCAGTCATTGTGTCTTAAGTTTTGCATGCTCCATTCTTTCTCTTCTTTCTTCTAGAACCATGATTATCAAACATGTATTAGTCTGATGTTTGATCCACATTTTACCCTCTCCATATTTTCTACCTTTTTGTCTCTGTGCTGCATAAGAGAGAATTTCTACAGATCTGTCTTCTAGTTCACTACTTCTTGGTGCTCAATCTTCCACTACAGCAGCTACTCACTTAATTTTAGTTTCTGTCCCTTTTTTTTCTTTTTTTGGTGGCCGGCCGGTATGGGGATCCAAACCCTTGACCTTGATGTTACAAGGTGGTGCTCTAACCAATTGACCTAACCAGCCAGGCTGTTTCTGTACTGTCATTCCAGATGTTCTGCTATTATTTTGTAATTCCTTGTAATAGTCTCAGGTTTATCTTTTATTTCTTTGAAAACAGTAAATATATTTGTTTTACAGTGTTTGATAATGTCACCATCTGAAAACTAAATATAACTTCTGTTCTCTTTTACTGGTGTTGAAAAATTGTGAGGTCTCCTCCAACTCTAGGAGATACCTTCCACTAGAGATTTGAGTTTAACTCAGTCACCTGGAAGCAGTTCCACATGGCTTGTCACCTAGATCACCCAAGCCATGTATAGCTGGCTAGGTTCTAGACATCCAATTTCCTATGCCCAGTCCTTTCAAATGCGTTCAGGTCCTGCTAAATAGGAAACTTTATACAATCCTTCCTCTTTTGCCTTCCCAGCACTCACATCCTCCAAATAAAAACCTAGCAGCCGACTCTGTATTATCTTTGCAACTTATCGAAAGCTATTCTAAAATTATTTTTTTAAAACCCAGGAGTCCTCCAATTTAGTCCTTACCATAACCTGCCCACTCCCCATCTATTCTTGTCCCTATCTTTAGGCCAATTCTTCTAGGCACCTCACATCCTTCAGATGCGAATTCGAAAGCCTGGTCTTGAAAAACTCTACTAAAAACCGTACGATACATAATGAGGAACAATAGTTATAAATATTGGAATAACTTCAAATACTTGAAATTAGTCATGATTCGAGTCTAGCAATCTATACCTTCCCTATAACACCTTCACTTTAGCTCAACCTCATTGACAATCACAGAATAGAATCCATGTTATAAGTTTCTATTTAATCTGCACTCTATTTCTACATGTCCCATCTTGAATTTCTCTATTTGCCACCTATAGCTTTATCACTGCCTCTTCATATTGCTTCTAATTGAATCAAAAAATTATTTTTACTGAATTTGAGGCATCTGTCTCAATATACTCCCACTTCCAACTACCATACCTTCAATCTAACCAAGTAAATCTTGTCGCCCTTTTGTTTTCAATCTTCTTCCAAGCTGGCCTCTAAACTTGCACGGCTTTCTACTCCATATAGGTCAACCTATCTTCACCTTGCTCACTTCATCTACATTTGTTCACACAGTAATACAGTATAGGATTCCATTTGACCTTAGCCTAAATGCCAAAGAAATTGTGTGTTTACTTTTAACATTCTATTGATTAATGTAGGTGAAATTGTGATAGTAACGTTAAAACTAGATTTTATTAGCTGATTTCATTGCTTTTAAATTGTGGGTTATAATTAAGGATGTATTTATCTGAGAATTGCAATAAATAGCATAGAATCAGGTTGGCATTCTAACCGCATGTGAAAATAAGAGATGAAGACCTACACAATGGCACTTATTTATAATTGAGTAGTATTTTAGCACTGGCTATCATGTTTACTTTGCTGGGAACAATCAGCTCCTAAAAACCTGAAAAATGGAACACAATCAGTAGATTACTGTTAATGAAACCACCCAAAAGATTTCTTGATTCAGGTTATGAGAAAACTTCTGAGAAAAATTCAGGAAAATATTTTAAATACTGAGAGAAGAACCATTATCACTGTTTAGACTTGTTCAGGTTTCCTGCAGCTTAAGTAAGACTGTTTTCACTGAAGAAGCACAAATACCATCTAATTTCATTTAAAAACAAATATGGGGCCGGCCCCGTGGCGCACTCGGGAGAGTGCGGGGCTGGGAGCGCAGCAACGCTCCCGCTGCGGGTTCGGATCCTATATAGGACTGGCCAGTGCGCTCACTGGCTGAGTGCAGTGTGGGCGACACCACACCAAGGGTTGTGATCCCCTTACCGGTCACGAAAAAGACAAAAAAAAAAAAAAACCAAAAAACAAAAAAACCAAATATGAAGTGTTTGGCACAATTAAAACTTTATGCCATGCTTTAGACAATCTATTGAACCACAGAATGGAAACTTCATAGTTTTTTTTAAGTTTTGTTTTTAGTATTCATGTTTAGTATTAGGGATTTCTTCTAAATTAAAAAGACCACCTGTAAACAGATCTTTTTTGCTCATATATTCAAGAAAGTAACTTTCTTTAAAAGAGATCAGAAAACAGTAAACGAAGGAAAACAATGCTGGTTACTACAAACATTCAATTCTGAATCAAATATTACATTGGGCCCTTCGCTAACATTATTTAATTCCCATTACAATCGTATCAAGGATTATTCCTTAACCAGCAGAGAAATTAAGATTCAGATAATAAGCAACTTGTGCAATACAAGGTCACACAGGAAGCAAGTGGCAGAGCCAAGAATCAATCATAGATTGGTCCAACCCCCAAAGTCCATGCTTGAACCCCTATGCTCTACTTCCTCTACAGCAGAGGCTTTCTTTGTAGAGGAACCAGTCACTATTAAAGTACAGCTTATTTCCATTTCTATTTTTCTGGTCTGGATTATAAATTCTTTCTCAGGAGAGCCCATGTTTCTTATATAACTTTGCTCTCCCTTCCTATTAGAGTAACAGTATCAACAAACTGTTGCTAAATGAAAAGGGAATATTTAATTCATCATCACTGTGCCTAACAGGGCCAGGATGCATTATTCTAACTGGGCCTCATCTGGAAAAACCACCAAAAATGTAAAAGCAAGTTTAAAATGGGTACCATAAACCTTTTAGTGACCAGTTTTGTGGTGTAATTGTAGAATGAATGAGCTATATATGAATCTAGCTGAGCTACAAACAGAAAAGAGAACTGTGGTTACAATATGATATGATTATTTCAGAAACAAAGCTTTCTTTTGAGTCAATTTATAAAGACAAATATTCAACAAGTAACACTCTGTATTCCAATCCTGGTACTATTTTCTCCCCACTATACGTAGAAAAACTAACTATATAAATCTCGAATTAGAACAATAACTTTTTCTGGTCTACTGCTTTTGAAAAAAGATTATGAGACAAAACACAAGGAAAGACAAACATCATAAAATAACTTTTATGCAGGATTAGTAGATCTGTTTACATATAAAAACAGAAAGGACCTCATTACAGTTAAGAGTTCACATAAATTACACAGATTGACTTTTTAAAACTACTATTCATTTTCATTTAAAGTTCCTTTTAAAAGTTTTATTTTAAAGGCACAGTGCATGAAATAAACCAAAGACTGAAGCACTTAAAATGAATGGGTATTGGACACCTCATATAAATAGCTACAGATTGTTCTGAAGCTGGGGAGTATCGTTCTGAAAAACTGGAGAGGTGAAAAGTTGCTTTTTAATCTGAGCATAAAAATATACCATTATGTCATACCTCCAGAAAATCTGCAGCATGGCCAGCACAGAATGTAGCTAGTACACTCACGTTATGCCATTTATAAAAATTATAATCATACATATTTACATAATTTATATCCAATTGCCTCAAAATGGTAACCTACTTTAAAATTTCATAATGTATTCTGTCAAATCAAAATCAGCCATGACAATATTCTGAAAGTCAGGTGGAATCATTAATGAATTATTGCTAAAAATAGGAGAAATGAGTGTTGGGAAAGATTTCCTCGTGAACTAGAAATCCAAGTTCAGTTGACATTAATCAAGGACCTTAATCGTCCCCCCAAAAATCTGCCTTAATTAAAACAAATCAGATACCCAAAGAGTTATCAAAAACTTGGTAGATAAACCACTGAACATCAACCATAGTGGAATTTTTAGTAATAACAATAAAGCAAAAATATAGGATAAATGCTGGGTTGCTACTGATAAAGCAATTCCACCAGAGAACCATTACATAGGGCACTATTACAGCATTCAAAGCCAAAAAGCTTCTAATACAGCAGAGACAAAACTGCATACATGCATTTCTGGCAACAAGAAGATAAAATTAATGCTGAGAATAAATGAAAATGGAAGAGCAGGTTATGGTTACTGAGTAACCTGGTGTTAGCTCAGAAACACAATAAGCTCAGACATAAGCACTACCTTTTATTTATTTGTCAACTTATCATTAGTTTTAAGTTCAATATTCATTAATTCAGCAAATCCCATTCAGGTGAAAGTTACCAAAGATTAACCAATCAATCACACTGGGCCAAATATACATATGTTTCCTTTCTGGAAGATGACCAAGTTACAAAGCAAATTCCCTTCAATGAGAATCGTAAGCATTCCTCAACTGGATGGGATCCCACTCACTGCCCGAGTGTTCTGAAAAATACATCAAAACCAAAGGGTCTTTCCTTCTAAAATTACTTGGCCTCATCTTACTGAGCTACATAACAGTACAAGTACATTTACACAGGCAGACACTTTGAACATTACCTACTCAATCACTTCGCTTTTATTAAGGAGCTGGTAGGGAAAAAGGCTTACAAACTGGTCACCAGGACAAAAACCAGGTCTTGTGAGTAAAGAAAGGCACAACTCAGATTTGGGCAAATTTCTTAATACTGTGATACTTGCCTCCATGACTCCAAGGAAATGGAAAAGTCTCTAGGAGAAACACTGAAGAAATGCATTCCCCATCCCGTATGGCTTCAATGCCTTAAGCAGTTAATGTGGTCTAATATTAGATTAGATCCACAAATTAAAGACAGAGCAGGGCTGAGAAAACAGTCTTAGTAGTCATGGGTCCTATACATTCACGTTCATAGGTAACGCGGGCTGAGAAGGCCTTGTTTTCCAGCTAAATGCATTATTTAGAAATTCATTAAAGACTCAAGATTTATATAAGAATTTGGTTTTCCTTTCAGGAAAAATTACTAAAAGAACTATTTGTATGTTCATTTCTAAAAAAGTTTTACACATGCTTAAAAGTCATGACCTCCAGCCACTGAGATGTACAGTTAAGGACATGTTTAATTCAAGAGAGAAGTACATGTAAAAGATATCCTCTAGTGAATACCTATATTAATAAAGCAAAGGCTATCACATCAACTTTGTTTCATTTCTAGCTGCAGTGTCCCAAGGAGGGCCAGTCACTCGCAGGCCCCTTGTTGGTTTTCTCTTGTTACACTCTTCAAAATAAAGCTGAAAAAGAGCAATACACCCTTAAGAAAACATAAAGGATTATTAGAAGAAATTAAAGCATGTATATTTTATCAACTATTAGCATCCCATAAGCTCTGTTTGGCGTATATGGTGGGATGAGAATGAGGTGGCAGAATTCAGAGTTGCTAATACCAGGATTAATACCAGAATGGCTTAACCTTGTACCACCAAAATTTATCACACTTACTAACAACAATGAGGTCATGACCTCATTATTCCTGCTAAATGAAATCTCTTTTTATAAAGCCACTTTGGATGCATTCCTCACAAAACCTGGTTGAATGACCTAGTTGAGTGGTAAACCACTCCACACAAGGCTTTGGGATAATTGATACATTAACGGATATAGAATACAATTTGAAAAGATGATCCCCTGATTTAGTACAAATTCAGCAGCAACTTGGCCATTAAAACATTCAAAGGTATTAAACCATTAGATCATTGGTAAGACTCATACTTACAAAAAGCATAATTTCCATTGACTAGCATGATAAGACAGAAACAATAAAATGCAAATCTTTCAGGTCTTTGCCTGACTGGCAGTGAAGATGACACTTTCACACCATAGTGTTATATCACATGGCAGTCTATAGTTTCCATTTTTTTAAAGGAGCCATATTTAAAAGTTTTCAATTAAACTTCTAACACAATTGGTTGATAAAAAAGAGACTGTCAAAAGAAACATTAGGACAAAGAACCCAATCACTTGCAGAGGCCTATGTGAACAAGACTGGCCGAGCTATTTCAATAACAGTATGCTATTACAGGGCGTAGACTTGGGCTGGAGCATGAAGCGTAGATATTTTGTATTCAAATGTAGGTTAAGAATGTGCAAGTAGGTCTCTTCCACATTTCCAGATATTTTCAGTAGAATTCAGATCTTATGGATGGCTGGGTCATCTGAAAACCATAAGTGTACAATGTAGAAAAAGGCTCAAATTTAGGAAATATTAAAGAAATAGGCATTCCTAGAATAAACTAGTGCTTCACAGATAAAAGTAGCAGCACCTGTGGGTTTTTACAAAGTGAAAAGACAGGCAACATGAGTTTCAGCTTTTGCTAGATCTCCCTCTCAGCTCCATTCAAGTGCACATTTAGGTCTTTCACAACAAAGTTACTGAGTTTTCCCTTAAAATGGGGATATTTAGAACTTTGCTAAACCTTACAAGAGAGGTAGTGAAATCCTGCTTAGAGCACAGCCCAACAGTTCTGATCTAGCTTTGGAACAGGTAGAAAGCCAAATACGGAAGCACTTTTATTCATTTCCCAATGTTATACATGTTTAAAACTCAATTCAACCTCCATTAAACCTGAATAAGAGAAACTCCAGCTATTTAATAACTAGAGAAAAGTACTCCTCAGTAGATTGAGAAAACCTCGAGTTTTTAAAGCTTTATGTCAGATTCTGACTGCTGTCCCTGCCTTAATGTTTCTGGATTCTTTTGGCCATTTAAAATAAAGAAAAAAAAGCTAGAGCCACTAGTAAACACCTGATGTGCAAAATACAACATTCACTAGTTGGCTTGACGCTGTTATTACATAAGCTCTAAATAGCTCATCTTAAATAAAAAGAAAAACAAAGTGCCTGTCCCATCTCTGCTGCATAAACAGAAATCAGATTTTTTTAAAGGTTAAGAGTACTTTACGGAAGGGAAGTTCCAAACTGCCAGTGAAATTCACAGAGAATACAAATTTAGCAAGTTAACTTCCCAAAGCTCTTTGAAGAAGCAAGAGTCTCTCTTCTTAATGCAGAGTCTCCCAAGAGGAACTGTAATTTTGCTTGGTACTTATGCTGGGAGATACGCAAAGTGTGTTTTTCAATGTTTGCTAGAATATAATGTTTCCTCTTCAGTGTCTGTTTCATCCTGGAACTCATGGCTTAGGAGGGACTTCTTGGAGCCTGTTGACATCATGCGAATTTCATCTTCATACTCATCATGATGCTGCCTGAGCCGATGAAAACCATCCTTGTGTCTGTTAGACTTGATCGAGCAGATGCACCAAATAATGCAAGCTGTTAGGATCAATGCTGACATAGTGGCACCTGCCAAACAAAAAACATCACATGAGGGTGTTATATTTTAAGGGTATGAATAATCAGCTACTTACAACGGCACTTTTAATAATCTGCCCCTCGATTATTTTATTTTTACTTCATGCTCTTAAGAGCAATTTTTTACTACTATAGAAGCAGTACACGTACAGAATTTAGAAAATACAGATAAGCAAAAATAACTAAAACCAAAATAAAAACCCCCCACATCTTTATATTTACATTACCCAGTGATTGTTTTTAATTACTTCAGGGCATATTTTTCCAGATCTTTATGCATGTGTATTAATGTATTTTTTTCTTTTACCATGATGAAATTACACTATCTGTTGTTCTGCAACCTGCTTTTTTTTTTTTTTTTTTTTTTTTTTTTTTTTTTTGATAAGGGGATCACAACCCTTGG
>NW_007728318.1:182463-259648 GCF_000696425.1 Galeopterus variegatus
CATGTGTATTAATGTTTTTTTTTTTTTTTCCCATGATGAAATTACACTTTCTGTTGTTCTGCAACCTGCTTTTTTTTTTTTTTTTTTTTTGTCTTTTGTCTTTTTTCCGTGTCCGGCAACGGATCGCAACCCTCAGTGTTGCCCCCGAACCGGACCGGGGACCGGCAACGGGATCGCAAGCCTCGGCGTTGCTCCCGCGCCTCGCTCAGCCAGTGAGCGGGAGCCGGTCCGCATGTGGGATCCGAACCCTCGGACGGGAGCGCCGCCGCGCTTCCCAAGCGGCGCACTATCCAGTGCGCCACCGGGCCGGCCCCGCAACCTGCTTTTTTATCTATTAATAACTTCTACTTTTCCTTTCCAGTAAATTTCCATTTCATTCAAAACCCCACATTTATTTTAAATTTGTTCATAAGGCTATCGAAATGAAAGTCTTAATAACAAAAAATTAATAAAGTAATAAAAATTAAGTTCACAACAGCTAATGGATGGGTGCAGAACCAGATTTAAACCATGGCTAAATCCTAGCTCCTCTGTTTTTAACCACTAAGTTATTCACACTTTATCTGGTTCAAGCTAAGATCTCTTCAAACACTCCACAACAGGCCCTACGACTGAGCCATATTTCCAATATACCACTTTCTCTCAACTAAGGGTCTCTTCCACACATGCCCTGTAATAAAACTTCGTGATTTTGCCTCAAGTACAAGTTGCACTTAGAAATGAACCAAGGTTCTTTGTGTCAAGTAGCTGTAATACAGCAGAGTATTTATTTTATCACATATTTTTTTCTTCCTAACTTTGCAGTAATTCCAGCAATGGCAGAAATTAAGTCTGGAGTAACAAACATTTCCTCTTTCCTGGATCTTGGAAAACAGAAATGATATAAGTCAGGTCCTAGGAACTTCTGATCTTCATATAAGACAAATCATTCTCTCATTCAACAACTCTTCATTAAGACCCACTATATGCCAATCATGGTTCTAGGCTCTGGGGATATAGATAAACTCTCTGCTCTCTCAGAGCTTATGTTTTAGTGTGAGAGACCAAATATAGACAAATAAATGAATAACTATATAGTATGTCAGGTAGTGATAAGTGCTATTATAGAAAAAAGCTGGATAGAGATAATGATGGGTACTATTTTAGCTAGGGTGATCAGGGAAGGCCTCTCTGTGGAGATGACATTTGAGTACAGACCTGAAAAAGTGAGGGGGCAGGCCATGAGAACATAGGGGGAACACATGTTTAGATAAGGAGACATTAGAAGAAAAGTGATTAGTTCTAGGTGATTATGGAAGCAATGCACTCTCAAATTGAAATGTGAAGACTGGTTTTAACTTCAACTGCTAAAAACTAAAATTTCTTTACCTGATACAGTTACCACAAGCTCCCTTGGTAAACCAAATATCCGGTTATCTGCATCAAAGACTATTACCACAGAACTAGCTGCATCATGATGCACAAAGACCTAGAAGAATAAAGTGCAAGAATTATGAAAAAGTTTACTTAAAGTATACTGTATCTCTGCTACAGTCTTAAGGTCTGTATAGCAAACCAAGGAGATGATTCATTGTCATATAAAGTATACAAAATGCTATAAAATTTTCCCTTTTGTTGCTAAAGGATAGAAAGATAACAAGATATCATAATCAAGAGTTGGTCATACTTTTTATTTCTTTATTCCCGCAAGCTTTCTAACAAGACTTTTAAAATAAAATGCAAGTATTGTTAAGAATAAGAATTGGGCTGATGGTTAGCACAGTTGGTTAGAGCACAGTGTTATAAAACCAAGGTTAAGCGTTTGTATCTCCGTACCAGCCAGCCACCAAAAAAAAAAAAAAAAAAAAAAACTACCTAATTTGAGTTTCTTACCTGTGAATGTTGTTGCTGGTACCCATCAGCAATAGCATTGATGTTATGGACACCTGGAGCCAACAGTATATGAAAATAACCTCCCTCTTTTGTGTGTACCTTTATTCCTTCATTGAGTACAATAACTGCTTTAGAGATTGGTTTTCCAGTCTTGTCTTTAACTAATCCATGAACTCCCTTGTGAACCTGAAAAAAATGTTTAAAATATAAATTTATGTTTTCATAATGCCAGATATTCTAGAGGAAATAGCTGGAGGCAAAAACAAAAGCCATACACATAAAAACCCTGTAAGGCTGGCTTATTCCTCCCTCCCCACTGACTCTGACCTTGTTTGCTACTCATTCGATGCTTCAAAGTCATAGAGATGGAGATAAGAGAAAAGAACTCTGACATAGTGTCAAAGCCTAAAGAATTAGAATCCAAACTCCTAAAGCCCTGAATGATTTCCTTCCCACCATAGTATACTGATTCCAGTAACTGTGTGATATTCAAATTAAAGAACCTGCAACATCTCACAAGGTCAAATTACCTACATTACAGCAAATTACAGACATGTGAATGCATGGCCTCTATTTAGGCAACATAAAATAAACAAAACTTTCCATTCCATGTAAACTTAAAATAAATAATATACATTTTTGGTAAAAGATTAAGACAATGTTTTGATAAGGGTTTTCACTGAACATATTCCCGGAAGTTTGCTTCTAGTTAAATGGGAAAGACTCACCTCCACCAACATGCTAAGAAGAGATCTTTTATTTTCTGCCCACAAGGAAGGGAGCTGTGCTGCACCAGGAAAGTAGCAGCAGCTTGTGTACACTGTGATTTCTGGACAATGGCCATAGGTGACACTATAATCCTGGAACACAAAGTTCAAAACCAAATGTAGGAAAATTAATAAGAAAAAGTAAGAATGAGGCTTGTAATACAACAAATGGAATAAACAGAATAAAAAGTAAACCTGGGTGATGTAAACAAAGAATCTATAAAGTATTTTACAGCAAATATAAATAAATCACTCTGTATTATAAACAGTCACAAACATGACAGCTCCTAAAAAAGCCCTTGAAGACAGGGACTATATCTAATAACACATTTTTATATCTCCAGTGCTTACCACAGTGTCTGGTATATAGAAGGGGCTTATTAGGGCTTGTTGGATAAATGACTGAATGAATAAGTACATGCACAGGACTAGCTTCCCTCTGAATGCTGGAACTTCATTGTTGTTCTCGGAGCTCTGGAGGCAGAAGAACAAGCACTTGCCCTCTAATATGCTCAACCTGGAGCCTGCTGGTGACAATAGCCACTGCCTTCAATATAGCATTTATCAGACATAGGAACTGCCTGTGTGGACAGGTTTAAGAACCTACCTTACTACCTTACCCCCCAAACTTGTTCTTTTTCCTAATTTAGTTAATGGCATTAACTCATTTTCTCACATAATCATGAAATCTCTTGTCTTTGACTTCTTTATCTCACTATCATCTATAATTTACCAAATCCTGGCAATTCCACCTCTATAATATCTCTGAAACTTCATCCTAGATGTTACTAATCTAGGCCCTTATTACTTCTTTTCTAAACTACTCCAAATGAGCCACCCTGTACCAGTCTCTCCTTCCTCCAAACTACCTTAACCCACTGTTAAGAGGTTAATTTTCCCATAGCACAGCTCAGATGTCACTATATCCTGCTGAGAACCTTCAGTGGCTTACCATCCCTTACTGAAACAAAGCATTCAAGGCTCCAAACTCCCTGTCCATTCTTTTCTTCTGCTGTTCTCCACTACACCCCATATTCTAACTAAACTACAATGCTTACTGACCTCTGCATACTGCTTCCTCTTTTCAGAATGTCCTTCTTCATCATCTCTGCATTCCAACTGCTATCTCCTCTATAAAGAGGAGACTGCATCTCTGACTAGGTATAATTTTTTGTCTCTAAATTCTCACAGCATGTAGAGAGTTGCTCTCTTCTAGATCAAAATCAATTAATTCTGTAACACAGTTGTTGGTACAATAGGCCAGAGAATACATTTTATTTATTATTAATATAGCCAAGTGCCTGAGACATAGTAAATTCTTAGTAAATAAAGGAGTGAAGGCAGGCAGAGATGGGAATAAAGTCAATTTTCTGGCTGCACATGTGAATGGAATGACCAGCTAGCCATCCATCTGCTAACAACTCCTGCCTAATTTGAAGTGGATGGACAACCAATTAAAATGCTGTCAGAAAGAAATTAAAGAAGACCTAAATAAATGGAAAAACATACTATGTTCATGTATAGAAAAACAACATTGTATAGATGTCAAAACCATCCAAAGTGGTCTACAGATTCAACACAAAATTCCAACAGCCTTTTTTGCAGAAAAGGAAAAGCCAATCCTCAATTTCAAATGGAATTGCAAGGAACTCAACCAAAACAATCTTTAAAAAGAACAAAGTTGAAGGACTCACACTTTCCTATTTTAAAGCTTAATAGGGCTGGCCAGTTAGTTCAGTTGGTTAGAGCACGGAGCTGATAACACCAAAGTAAAGTGTTCAGATCCCCATACTGGCCAGCAACCAAAACCAAAACCAAACCAAACAAAAAGCACTAATACAAAGCTACAGTAATCAAAACAGTGGTACTGCCATAAGGATAGACATATAGACCACTGGAATAGGATTAAAAGTCCAGGGATAAACCCATATATCTGTGGTCAATTGATTTTTGGCAAGGGTGCCAAGACCATTCAATGCAGGAAAGAATAGTTTTTCAACAAATGGTGGTGGGACAACTGAATTTCTACATAGAAACAAATGAAGCTGAACTCCTACTTCATACCATATAAAAAAATTAACCTATACTGTATCAATGACCTAAATACAAGAGGTAAATCCATAAAATCTTTAGAAGAAAACATAAGGGTAAGTCTTCATGACCTTGGACTTAGCAATGGATTCTTAGATATGACAACGAAAGCATAAGCAACGAAAGAAAAAAATAAATTGGACTTCTTCAAAATTAAAAACTTTTGTGCATCAAAAGACATGAAAGTAAAAAGACAACTTACAGAATGGGAAAATATTTGCAAATCATGTATCTGATATGAATTCAAAATCCAGATATATAAAGACCTCCTACAGCTCAACAAGAAAGATAAAAACCCAATTTGAAAATGGGCAAAGGACTAAACAGATATTTCTCCAAAGAAGATGGCTAGTAAGCACATGAAAAGATGCTCAACATCATTAGCCATCAGAAAAATGAAAATCAAAACCACAATGAGATACCACTTCACACTACCAGGATGGCTATAATAATAATAATAATAAAACAAAATAATAAGTGTTGGTTAGGATATGGAGAAATTGGAACTCTTGAACTTTGCTAGTGGGAATGTAAAATGGTGCAACTGCTGTAAAAAGTTTGGTGCTTCCTCAAAAAGTTAAAACAGAATTAAAATATGACCCAACAATTCCACTCCTAGATATATGCCCCCAAAAGTCAAAAACAGGGGCTCAAACATAGTTGTATGCCAAAGTTCATTGCAGCATTATTCACAATAGGCAAAAGGTACAGACAACCCAAGTATCCATCAACACATGAATCGATAAACAAAATGTGGTATATACATACAATAGAATATTATTCAGCCATGAAAAGGAATGACATACTCATACACGCTACAAAATGAATGAACCCTAAAAACGTGCTGAGTGAAAGAAGCCAGACACAAAAGGATAAATATTTTATGATTCTACTTATATGAAATACCTAGAATAGGCAAATTCTTAGAGACAGAAAGTAGATTAGAGGTTACCAGGGGCTATGGGGAGAGGGGAATAGGGAGTTATTGCTTAGTGGGTACAGCATTTCTGTTTGGGGTAATGAAAAAGTTTTATAAATAGATATGGTGATGGTTGCACAACATTGTAAATGTAATTATGGTAACTGAATTGTACAATTAAAAATGGTTAAAATGGCAAAAAAAAAAAAATATATATATATATATATATACTGTCAGGTTAATTAAGAGCTGTACATGTCAAGAAAGCCATGAAGCAAATGCCATTCACTTTGCTATATCAGAAAAATCACCTATTCTTTCACTTAATGGCCAATATTCATAATTCCATTCTAATTGTGACCTATAAAGCATACCTTCATGCTGCCCAGGTGACTGTGCCATTCTGCTCCACGCATTACTCCCCCTGGAATATTCTCATCTATGAAAGCATTGAGAGATGTAGAGTCAAGAAGACCATAAAGCAAGAACCCGGCTCCCACAAAAACAACGATAATAACAATAAAAGGGTAGGGAAAATACCTACCTGATTTATTTGGGCAACTGGGCTGACCCATGTGCATCGATGGATGATTATTTGCATAAAGAGATGCCAAATGCTTCAGAGTCTCTTTGTTTTCCACTATAAAAAGAAAAATTCAGAAGTCAGTGGAGAAATCCAAAAGATTTTTCTCCAAGTTCAACTTCATAGATACAAGTCATCTTCCTCTCCTCCTAGTAAATCTTGTACCCTGCTAAAATTTACTGAGTAGTTATTATAATTAACTAAATGGTTTTTTTTTTTTTTTTTTTTTTTTTTTTTTTTTTTTTTTTTTGCCAAATGCTTCAGAGTCTCTTTGTTTTCCACTATAAAAAGAAAAATTCAGAAGTCAGTGGAGAAATCCAAAAGATTTTTCTCCAAGTTCAACTTCATAGATACAAGTCATCTTCCTCTCCTCCTAGTAAATCTTGTACCCTGCTAAAATTTACTGAGTAGTTATTATAATTAACTAAATGGTTTTTTTTTTTTTTTTTTTGTTCTGTTTTGTTGTTTTTTTTGTGGCTGGCTGGTACAGGGATAATTAACTACATGGTTTTATTCATCCCAAGATAATCAGACTAAGAAGACAAACACCTTCTTTACATTAAAATGTACCAATGCTGAGTTTACACAACAGGGCACCATACTAATATACAAATTTGTTTTTTGTATGTTTTACCACATTTTGGGACAACTGTGGCTTAATAACAATATTCCTTGTAAGCTGCACTGAAAACAACTCAAACTCACTCCATATACTATGACCTAAAAGAGATTAAACAAGCAACTATTTAACTCACCATAAGGTACATAAGGTACAACCAGTCAGTCAAGGTTTAAAGCAGAAAAGGGCAATATTAGTTTCTTGAGGCAGGCACTGTGTCATATTCACTTTTGTATTCCCAATATCTACAGACATAATAATTGCTCAATAAATGCTTGTGGACTAAATTGAACAGACGTGACAAGATGCCTAGACTCAAAAAAGGTAGGCTTTCCTTAGGTCTGACCTCCCTTCTCCAAGTAACTGTTTGAACAGCTGATGCATGTTCTTTGGTTGCCTATTTGTTTATGGAGTGTGCTCAAATGCTCACTATTTACAAAAATTCAGAAGGGACATTACTTAATTGGAATTTCCTACCTAAACTTAAATAGTATATATGTGAAACAACATTCTACATACCTGTCTGTACTGGCTTGTCATATGGGTATGTCACTAGCACAGAACCACCATCTAAAGCAACAGAAAGACTAAAGTCCTGTTTTTGAATCAAATTTTCAATGATGGCTTTAGTCTCAGGCTGGGAGGCATTACCTAAAAAAAGAGAAAAATCTAATATAAAATATCAAGTTTTAAATTTTAGTGTGAGTATCTAAGAAAATATTCTCTACTTAAACACAATCAAAACGCTAACTTACAAAATTTGTAGATAAATATTTTATTTCTAGATATATTCTACAAGGTAAGTTATTTGTAGTTTTATATACTTCAGAATAATGTGTATATATTAATGACTCTAAGCAAGTTTAAGGAAATTCTTACTGGAAAAAAAAAGAGGATGGACATATCCTGCTTTAAAAAATAATTTAGGGAATATGTAACCTATCCTTGAAATAAAACAAGATTTTCAGAAAGCACAGTGTTTTCTGAAGCATTGTTTGCAAGAGCAAAAAATCAGAAACTAAATGTTCATCAGTAGAAAATAGTTAAATAAACTAGAGTATTGCTATATATTAATGGCATATTAATAGGAATGTTAGAGATCTGAAAGTACTAAAATGGAAAGATGTCAATGATATATTCAACGAAAAAAGCTGTTACAGAATAATACATATAGTTGATGATACCATTTAAGCAAATCAAAAATAGGCCCCGCTAAATCAACATATATATATATGTTGTGTGTGTCTGTGTGTGTACATACAAGGATACTTCAAAGAATTCATGGAAGGATTCTTATTATCTTTTAATTCCATTTTTCCAAGAGCTTTTGAAGTACCCTTGTATATAGGAGGGTAGAGAGAAAGAGAATACACATCTCTACATAATTAGTGAAGGAATACCTCAATATTATTATTCTTTTTTGGGGGGTGGCTGGCTGGTACAGGTCCCCCAATGTTATTAATGGAATTTCTATGAAAAAAATTGAATTATTTTGCAAATGAAAAAGGAAAAACATTCAAAAAATTTTCTGGATGTCTGTATTTATTTGTACCTCACATTCATAACCTAGACAAAAAAGTGCCCCATTACTCATCTACAAAATAAGATCAACCAGTCTCCTAGCAAGGAGAAAGAATTATCCCCAAAGTACTTTAATAGTCTAAAAATTGGTCTTACTTGTGAAGTCTGTATCTAAGTCTTTGCCATGAGCATTTGTTTGTCCTGTCTTTGAAGTACAGTCTTTTTCTTGTGCTCTCTCTCGCCCATCTGGATTTAGAGAAGGGACAATCACAATCCTAGTCCTGTCAACCAACTAAAACAGAAACAGAAATCAATGAGTTTAATTAGCTCTGTATGGAACCAACCAGTACCTTCCAATGACTCAAACAGAAAGTCTTCATTGTTGTTTTAAGCAGTGAATTTGAAAGGGAGAACTAAAAAAATAAATAAATAAAAAGAAAATAACATTTTCTCTTGATCCAAATAAGTTAAAAAAGAAACAAAAAACTATTGTTGTTCCCAGAGACCTTCTGGTGACTTAAAACAAGGGTCAAAAACCACTCCATGCAGGCCAAATCCAGTCTGCTGCCTGCTATTATACATAAAGTTCTATTGGTACACAGCCACGCCCATTCATTTACATACGACTAGTTTTGTGATATGATGGCAGAGTTGAGTGGTTATAACACAGAACATCTGCCCACAAAGCCAAAAATATGTATTATCTGTCCCTTTACAGAAAGCTTGCTGACCATTGGCTTAGATCAATAATAATGGTAGGACTACTTTTCTTGATTAAAAATTGGAATTTATACCCTGACAAATATCAATGTACATCTGGAAACAATAAAACAGAAGAGTTGAAATCAGCATGTGAAAAAAAATGAGATGAAATATTTATCTTAACTGTAATAATTTCTCCTCCAGATGATCCATAGGCATTAATAACTACACATATGGCATAAACTAATTTTTTATATACTTTATCCTACATATTTCTAATAGTAAATCAGAATAAGTGATCCCTGGTTTATTTACTATGGTAAAATAGTCTATAGAGTGAAAATATTTGAGACCCCATAATTCATTGATTCTTAAGCTTCTCCCTTGGTGGAGATTTTTTTTCTAAGGCGCACCTGGGGCTTCACCACAGGCCTACTGAATCAGAATCTCTGGTGATAGGGTCTCTGAGCATGTGTATATTTTCTTAAGCTCTCCAGGTAATTCTGACCCTTAGCTCAAAACAAATGGCAATCTTTTTTTTTTTTTCCTTTTTGTCTTTTTTCGTGACTGGTAACGGGATCGCAACCCTTGGTGTTGCGCCTGCACTGAGCTCAACCAGTGAGCGGACCAGTCTCTATATGGGATCTGAACCCTTGGCGGGAGCGCTGCCCTCTACCGAGTGCGCCACCGGGCCGGCCCCAAATGGCAATCTTAAGTGATCTAGTCTTATGAGTAACTGTTCAAGTCCAATTAGACCAGTGAGACAAATTCCTGTTAGGTGTTTTACCTAGGTATATAGTCTCTTACAACCTTAAGACCAGTAGGCCAAATATTAGAATAACCTAAGGAGCTTCTAAAGAAATCTTGATGCCTCTGGGGATGCAGCCCAGGCATGGGTATTTTAAAAAGCTTCCCAGGTATTTCCAGTGTATAGCCAGGGTTGGGAACCACCATCCTAGATACTCTCCCATTTTAGAAAAGAACAAAAATGTCTTTGAGATACTTCTTGTAGCTCACATGAAGTCAATGAAATTTGCTTTAATGAAGATGGTACAATCATTTTTCATCAAGTCTGATTTAAGTGCATCTCACCTAATCACATATGTCCCTTCTGATCCTAATTATGACATCAGTTCTTTCCAAATTTCTTTTGGAGGAGTCACTACGGTATAACAAAACTGCATGGGGCTTTAGAATGAGACATGCTTGGGTTTAAATTCCAGTTTTACTAGTTACTAGCTGTGGGACCTCCTATAAGTTAACAAATCTCTGCCTCAGTTTCCGCATTCATAAAATGGAGATAATCATTATTACAGGGTTAAGGATGAAATTAATGATGTATATAAAGTACCAAGCATAGTATCTGGCAGACAGTATGTATTCAACAAATATTAATTCAATAGTGCCAATTAGTGAGTGTTTTAGAAGGATGGATGCACTCTTTTCTTCCTTCCTCTGAGACAACACAGAATACACTGCTTAATCATACATGACCAAGCCTCTGGATCAAAGTTCTTTTCTGTAGCTATGGATGGCTCTAGCAGACAATGCCATATTGCTTCTTCTAAAATCTCTTAGCAGCCATGATGTCTAATTTTTTTTATGTATTACATGAAAAGAAAAACTACGTCTTTCACTACATTTTTCACAATAGTGTTCTAGTTATAAGTAACTGAGAATAAAGGTTCAAGTTAGAATGTACAGAACAGTGAATAAAGATTGAAAGAGTAGCTCGGCTATTAAATAAAGGAGTACAGAATTGAATGTAAATTTTTAATACTTTTTCTACCATGCCTCTTAATATATACAAAGAAATACAATAGAAAGACATATGAACAATGAGTATATAGAAAGATCATTCATTTTTAAAGAGTACAGTTTATAATGCATTAAAAGTGCCTCTGTGTGAAATCTAACAAGAAATTAAAAAGTTTTAAGTGGTGCCCTGCTATCAATGTATCACTGAGGTTTTTCCTTTTAAAGCATCTCAAAACAGGCTATTCTCTTACTTGGGTAACAGCTGGGTTCTTTTTGTAGTTCAGGCAGAGAAATTCTGCCAGAGCCAAAAGCAATTCAGTTCCAACTGGAGCATTTCCATGGATACCAGCAACAAAACGAATCTTTGGTTCTTCAGGCTCAGATATGTTGGGTTTATTGGAGATTTCAAGGGACCAAATGTGACGATATTCAGCGCTCTGTCCCAAACTTTCAAAAACCAGAAACAAAAATTCAGCAAATAATCAATCATTAAGTTAATGCTGACTTACGGGCTTTAAAAATAGAATTCTCATACCATCTTCACAATATTTGGCCTATCTTCTATAATCTACACTATTATTTAGTTAATATATATATTTTTTAATTAACTCACTTAATTTTTTAAATTTATTTTTTATTGAAGCATAATTGATTATATATACTTGTAGGGTACAAAGTTGACTATCAATAGTTATATATAATATGTGATGGTCAAATCAGGATAGTTAGCTTACTCAATTTTTTATTATGGAAGTATTTACATATATGTGAATGTGAAGAACCTCCTTTTTAAAATCTAAGTTAATCTATGTATAAGACATTTTATACTTTACTATAAACACAACACCAGTTTCACAGTAAAAATAATTCAATGAAAACAAAGCTATGGTCAAATGCTCTGCTTGCCCAAGAGCTCCAAGCTTAAGGCTTATTTTTTTATTATAAAGGCAGATTTACAAGATTTAGGTAGAAAATATATATTAGCATTAAACTGAAAAGAATAATAAAAGAGAAAAAATTTTGCTTTCTCATGATGCTATTCATTGATACTTCATGCCTATTGGTATTCCACCTAAAACCATCTTGTGCCCCACCACTGGCAGGTGTGCTATATTTGGGGGCAATATTTAACTAAAAAGTGCACCTTGAATAAGAAGGTTTAAAAAAAATTAAATGAACGAAGTAAACAGATGCAAAATAATGTCCAATTTTGGATTTATTTTAAAACAAGAAAGTCTGTAAACTCTATATGGCACTAAGATGGATGATATTAAAACCTGAACTAGGCAGAAATATTCAAGAATCAGTTGAGGAAGAGAGGTAATTGGTACTACCAAAGTAAACTTCACTCTTTGCATCTGTGAACATTATAAATCAGAATTTGAGAGGCTAAATTTCCTGGTAAAATTAAAAAGACCAATGAAGAGAACAAAGTAAGAAAGTAAAAGGCTAGATAATGTTCCTTAGCTATGTAATAGTGAGCTGTAAGCTCAGGGCAAAATGTAAAGACTCCACCTACAATAAGCAAACCATAGAAATCAATAAATTATGGAAATAATTTTGGAGTAACTGTAACAAGGCCTACAGATAATCTATAATGAAACAGTGCAAGTGAGGCAGAGAAGGCCCAGGAAGTAAAGGAAAAAGTTGTCTCAGCCATCAGTTTTACATAAGTCAGTACTGAATATTTCCCTGGGACCCTCAATCACACTTGTCCCTAAAGCTTCAGGTATCAGAGACTGTGAGTAGAAACTACAGCATAGGAAATGACGCAAACAGGCTTCGTTTTCTAATTTGAAAGAAAAGGTTACACATGATTCCTGACAGGTGAACTCATAGTTCCAAATTCCTGGGCCAAGCCTGTGGCGCACTCGGCAGAGTGCGGCGCTGGGAGCGCAGCAATGCTCCCGCCGCAGGTTTGGATCTTATATAGGAATGGCCGGTGCGCTCACTGGCTGAGCGCGGTGTGGGTGACACCACACCAAGGGTTGCGATCCCCTTACTGGTCATGAAAAAGACAAAAAAACAAAAAAACAACAAAAAAAACCAAATTCCTCCCTTGCCCCCAGCAAAATAAAATAAACTAAGTGATATTTAGTCAGAACATGGATCTGAAATCAATCAAACTAAGCATTAGGAAAAGTAATTTTACATTTCCTGGATGCACAGGCTATACACTGGTAATTGAACAAGTAACTCTCCAATCTTCCTCATTGGAACATTATTAGAAAGATCTCCAAGCAAATAATTGTTGCAAAATAAATAAGGTCTCTATAGGTAAGGTCTCTATACATTCAGGTCTCAAATATTTCTAAATAAATTACAAAAACTATTCAACGTGGCTAATGCTGAACACACCCTCGTACCAAAAAAAGAAAGAAAAAGAAAGGCAGTAAGAAGGTGGCACTTACTTGGTAAGATTTGTAATATGTGGATAGTTCATTACGAGTCCTCTCAGAAACTCTGATAAGTCCTTGTATGAATGGTATCGATAAAGAGCCAGATTTGAGGAGGACCGTAACATGAGGCTTTCTAAACCATTCTCAGCTGAAAGGTCCTTAATTAAAGTTTCAAACTCTTTAGTAGTTGGATCACTGGCTTCATCAGTACTGGTGCTATCCCCCTTTCCTTTCTTTGATTCATTGTTTGAATCTGTTGAGGATCGAATAAGTGTGAAGTTGACCTGAACAGCGCCTTCACTCTTTACGGTCACATTCTTAGTAACTGGATTATACCTATAACAAAGGAGACAGATCAGAACCACATTTATTCAGCTGGACTACCCAAGCCCTGAGAGGACAGAGGTATGCAGAGAATACGTGAATCCTTGGAATAAATGTGGTGCATCTTCCTAAAGAGTCAAATTTTTAACTTTTGGGGCCGGCCCGGTGGCGCACTGCTACAGTGTGCCGCTTGGGAGCACGGCGGCGCTCCCGCCGAGGGTTCGGATCCCACATACAGACCAGACGCTCACTGCTGAGCGAGGTGCGGGCGCAACGCCGAGGGTTGCGATCCCATTGCCGGTCCCGGTCCGGTACGGGCGCGACACTGAGGGTTGTGATCCGTTGCCAGTCACGAAAAAAGACAAAAATAAAAAGGAAAAAAAAAATTTTTTTTTTAACTTTCGGTAATGTATGATTTTTTAAAACACTAATTAACGAAGAACAGACATGGGTATACTGTAAAATCTTAATGAGTTTTTAAAATAAATGTACGACTTTAAAAGAAAGTTTGTGCTTGCAGTGCATATCCCCATGTCTCCTGGAATATGAGTTCACTTGTCTTCCATTTAGGTATATGCATGGAAAAGTTTGAGAGGTACTGAATTGGGATATTCTGTACCAAACACATCATTCTTGACTATTTCTCAGATACCCTGATGCCTTAGTTTATACAATACTCTGCTAAAATGGGAGAAAGACAGAAAAGCCTTCATTACTCATGTTCTAGCCTATCCAGTTATGGATCACTAGATACTTGAAAAACATTTTTTAAAAAAGGTAGTAACCATAAATGTTTTCATGTACTTACCCTTACTTCAATGAATGTTCAAACTAACTCTTCAGAAATAAGTTAGCCAGTGGGGGTGAAGGGAGGGAATATAATGAGGTGACATCTATACTTATCAAATAAACTTATTAGAACATTACAAAGAAAACTACAAGAGTGGAAAAATGATAAGTTTCAGATTAGACAGTCAGGTGGTTCCAATTCTAAGCTGTTTGTAAAAGAGGGAGAAGAGAATTAGATGTTTCATTTTCTCTTTTTAAATAAATCTTTGTGGAAAGAAACCCTGTAAAAAAGATGAAAATGAGCTTACTTAGAGAACTAGCAATAAAAGAATATTTCACTGAAGCAAGAAAGCACATGTACAACAGTAAAAAACGAATGTCTGTGAAAAAGCTTTAAAAGACTTTTAAAAGGGTACAAATGCAAAGTAGTGGCATTTACTGGATAATATAACTACAAGTATGCAGAACAGTTTTTTTTTTTTTTTTTTTTTCCAACTAACAGGCACTTCCCAGTATTACCAATAGAGAAGAAAATCACTATGTCATTTACACCTAGACAGGGGACAGGTGATCAGAGAAGAGGAGGGTAAAGGTGGCTGTTCAAAGTGCACGATTTCACAGATTTCTTACATTTGAGAGTTCAAGTAATCACTCTACCACTAGAGGAGCGTCAAAGGTGTAAACAGCTCTGAACTTTCCAACATTAAACTCGAGGTTGCTTAGCAGACTCTCTAGGACTTTCTGGTAATAATCTTCCAGAATGGAACCATATTTGTCTTAACCCCCAGCACTCAATTTCAAAGCACTCAGTCACTCACCCTCGAGCAGATGCTGTGATTTTATAAGTTCCTGGAACCAAGAGACGCCAGTAATCTCCAGTTTTGTAAGTAGTCACTGGATGATTAATTTCAGCAACACTAATGGTGGCATTTAATATACCCCTGCCATCCGTGGCATCTAAGACAAATCCTTTGACACCCTGATGAACCTGGATAAAGTATAGACACCCAGATTTCAATAGTAAAGATCATCATCTAATTATCTTGAGAACTTATATCCAAAATAAAAATTGTTAATAATGTAAACAAATGGAACAAACAGGAATTTAGGAGTTCAGAGTAAAGCTAAATGTAAGTACTCATTAAACAAAATATTTCTGTTTCTGAAGGCTAATTTTTCATAGGCTAGGTTTGTTTTTATCATGAAGAATATAAATAACACTGTTCAGCACAATTCTGATGATTTCGCAATCTAGGACATTCTAAAGAAAACAGGCCTGGGCTCATCAAAAAGGAAATGTCACTTTTTAAAAATGGAAGGACTATTCTAGATTAAAGATACTAAGGAGATATACTAACCAAATACAATGCATGAATCTTGTCTACATCCTGGTTCTAAAACACAGCTATAAAATTACATTTTGGGGACAAGTTTGGAAATCTGAATACAGAGTAGGTATTAGGCAACATCAGGGAATTACTGTTTATTTTCTTAGTTGAGATAATGGCATTTGTGGATGATATGCAAAAACAAATCCTTATTTTTAGAAGACAGATGCTGAAATATTTAGGGGTAAAATACCACAACGCCTGTAATTTATATTGAAATAGTTCAGCCAAAAATGTGTGTGTATACTTTACATATAAATAAATAAAGCAAACACAGCAGAATGTTAAAAATGTTAACTTTAGGTATAGGAGTGTTTATCAGCTAGTCTTGTAGCTTTTCTGTATGTCTAAAATTTTTCAGAATAAAATCTTTTAAAATATTAGTCAACTAGGCTGGCTGATTAGCTCAATTGGTTAGAGCACAGTGTTGTAACACCAAGGTTGAGGGTTCAGATACTGGTAAGGGCCAGCCACCAAAAAAAAAAAAAAAAAAAAAAAAATTTAGTCAACAAACACAGCCTTTATGCCTCACCACTCAGGAAAAGAAAAAAGCAGAGATATACTGGCACAAAGTATTAGTCAGATTATCCTAATTAACCTTTGGCATAGTTCTTATAGTCTACCTATTGGCCACCATACATATCCAAACAAAAGGAAATAAATCATTCTATAATAAATCACTGACAATAAGAAAAAGAATAAATCACTTAACAAATGCTTAGCTGTGTGTCCAATTTATGTTGGCCTTTTATAAGGACAGGGTAAAAAGTGATCACTAACCATTAAGAGCAAAACATCACTACCTTGTTTAATTATTTTCTTCAACTCTTCCCTGTGTATACAAATAAAGTCATTTCCATCCATGAGTTTTCTAGATAAATATACTAAAAAAATTGAAATAAACAAGCTGGTTAAATACACTACAACAAGTTGGAATTTGACAAGGTGTATTCTCAAATCACTACATGAAAACCACATGTAGACACAAAAGTCTTCATGCTCTTGGGAGAAATTTCATACTTTATTCCTCAGTAATCACCTGTTTCATAAACTGGATTAGAGATCTTCGATTCTGTTCCCAAAATTTTGGCAGATCTTTCTCAAGTGGATATTTCACACAGCCTAGTTCAATAGTCACTTCAAAGCAATTTGTTTGTAAATAGTTCCAGTCCTGCATACCCCCTAAAGGATAAAAGATTAAAATCAGTCACTCTGAAGAAGTTCTAAATAGCTAAGATCCCAAAAGGTAAGCAGCATTCACAGTAAAGAGCCAAATTCATCTGTATCAGCATTGACTGAAAAACAATATGTGTTCAAGTGAGGGTTCTTTGATGCTTGTGGTACAGGCAAAACACCTGTACTTTCATATTCAAGAAGAATTCAAGTGTAGCTTGCACTCTTACCTATTAACACACGTAAGGTTCTTTGCAATAGACACTAGTAAAATATAACAATTTCATCAATGTTTAGTGCATTATCTTTACTCAAAACCAAAGTGCACCAAGTGTAAAAATAGCTGAAAAGATTAGTTGAATGTTTTAAACTAAACAACATTTAAAAAGAATGATTCTTCCTCAAAATTAAAAGTAACAAGCAGCACCATCCAGGGGAGTAAAAAAAGCTATCAAGTTGTAAGGCCTAGAAATAAAATCATCTTTACCTGGGACATTATACCAACTAGCTCCATTTGTTATTCCATGAGGAAAATATTCATTAGGATACATATTCTTGCAAGGTCTACCTTGATACATCTGCGAATTTTCCTAGGGGGAAAAAAATTATTATTTGTATTTGTTTTTATCTGCATTAAAAAACACTGGAAGAATATAGGAAAATGATAAAAGTGGCTACCAGTAGGGTGTGTGAGGGGGTGAGGGTGGGAATAGGGTGGATGGAGCCATGGGAAGCAGTGAGGTTTTTCAATGCAGAGCTTTTTATGCCATTTTGATTTTTGGCTATGTGCATTTGTGCTCTGTAAGAAAATATTGAAGACTTCATTTATTACTGCAATTGTAAGTAATATAAAACCCATCCCAACCCCTTTCTAACAAACAAACAAACAAACGAACAAACGAACAAACAAACAAAGGTCTGCTCATATTCATACTTTTGTTTAATGCTTTTAAGGAGCTTAAAGTCCAGAAAAGACAATACACATACAATGTAGAGTAAGCAGCTTTCCCTGACTTCCAGGGGGAATTAGATGGATCCTGTGCCTTGACTGCACTCGGAACAATAATTTTCTTATCCTATTACAACTGGTTGCATGCACAGTTGTAACAATACACTACTCCTTAAAACAGTGTCTTTGTGTCCTCAGCATCTAGCCCAGGGACTAAGCATGCAGTATACGTGCAATTGCTTGCTCAGAGAAGGGTAAGAAAAACAGGCATTCAGGCACAAATAAATGCTTATTGGAAGCCAGAGGAGAGAAAAATTACTTCTGCTAGAGTGGCAGGGGAAGGTTCCTGGAAGAAATTAAACTCTGAAAGATAGTCAAAACTTAATTTCTCTCTTTTGGAAATAGAAAGATTGAAAAGTACAAACAAGTATGAAGATAAAAATAATAATTTCCCATTTTACCACTACTGAGAATTAACCATTTAACTTTGAAATCAACAATCCCCTTCCAGAAACTTAATATACCAAGTATAGGGTTATGATCCCACCACTCCTAATGAAATAAAATAATTATTTATTTATTTTCCAAGTAAAAATTTTTAATACAGATGATTACAAAAGACGGAAAAATCAGCTCAGAAAGGCCAATTACTTCTTTAGTATTTTCTCCCTTTTTAAAAGGTTCCCTGAAATTGGTGAGACTCTCATATTCAAGGACTGCTGAGCTGTTCTGTTTTGGCTCCTTTGGTATCTGTTTTTTCACCACTATTGTTCTTAGATTTATCTACTTCCTTAACATCTGCTTTTTTGTCCTCTGTTTCCTTCTTGTCTTCTTCGATTCTAGCTTTCTTTGCTCCTTTCTACTACGACTTCCTTCTCCTTCATCCTCAGAATCTGAGAATTCTTCATCACAAGCTATCTGCTTGTCTAATGCTCGAATAGAAATTCTCTTGTCTGGATCTTCTCCATCTTCATCCCACTGTCTTCATGAACAGCCTCTTCTGGAATAACTCGCATTTGGACACCAGGTGCAAGAGGTTACATGCGCAAAATTTCAAACAAACGGTTTTATCTTTTCCATATATTCTGGAGTGTTCTGGTTTGTCATGTTTGAAGGACTAATATGCAGTTTGAAGTCTGGTCCAAAATACTCAAAATAATCATCATATGGCAACGCACTGGGAATCTAAAAATCAAGGGCAACTGCAGTCTCATATGTCCAGCAGCGAGCAACATTACGGATTGTGTATCTACCTCCCCCAGGCACCAGTAATGATAAGGTAAAAGTTTTTACAACTTCTACACATTTAGCGTGACCTTTGACTGTTAGACTGAAGCAGCCAAGCCTATCACCAGATGAGTCTGCCCCACACTGTAATACCGCAGCACTAGGTTGATACACCTCCATCACTTTTGAGATAATTGGTTTGAATATCTGCCCATGTGACTCATCATCTACATCATCTCTCATTGGAAAATTGACAGCTTAATATTTGCCTTTTCCAGCACCAATATCCCTTAAGTCTCCTGTGCCAGTAATGTATTCCCCATATTTATGGAATGATACAGTCATTACATGATCTGTTGTATAAAAAGCTTCTTCAACACCATCACCGTGATGGATATCTATATCAATATATAAGACTCTTTGATGGTACTTTAGTAATTCAAGGATGGCAAGTACAATGTCATTAACATAACAGAATCCTGATGCTTCTGATTTCTTGGCATGAAGTAATCCTCCAGCCCAGTTAACAGCCATATCAGTTTGTTGTATGTATAACGTCACAGCCCCAGCAACTGAGCCACCAGTTGAGAGCTGACCAAACTCAAAGAGTCCATCAAACACTGGACAATCTTCTCCAACATTAAATCTCTGCATCTGCTTACTATACTCAGACATGTTTTCTGGTCTTATTGACTGTAGAAATTTGATATACTCATTATTGCAGTATCTTGTCATTTCTTCAGCTGTGGATTTATGGGGCCTATATATATGTCCATTTTTCTCTATAAACCATAATTTAACAGCAAGTTATGGGTCATGTGGATTCTATGAGGTTTCATGGGATGATCCTGTCCATAATAATAATCTCCAATATTGCCATCACAGAAGTAGACTTTCTTCTTGCAGCCTCTTGACTATGCCATGGGCTCCCGGGCCACCAACACCTCCCGGCTCTGGCTCCTTCTCCTGCTGCTGCTGCTGCTGCTGCTGCTGCAACTCGCAACTTGGCGGGAAGAGAAAGGGGATGGGGTAAAAATGGGGGTGGCAGTTCCGTGGGGAAGGGCAGGTCAGAGGGAGGAAAGGAGGGTAATGCCAGGAGGGTAATGCCAGGAGGGCTCGGTACTGCCTGGCCAAAGGACCAAGAGCCAAAACTATTATTTTAAATTACTGTAACAATTGTATACATGTTCTTTTGCTTTCTTATTTTCTACTAGAGACTTGCACACAATCTTCTATGCGTCTATATCTTCATTTCCATCAATATCTGTCTATCCACCTAATTATAAGTTATATATATGTACCACTGTATTATTGGACTAAGATATTATAAACATGCATTAAAAAAACTAAAAGATAAATTTAAAAATATAAACAGAATTTCTAATATATTCTTCCTGCATCTTAGTGGACCATCTAGTGTAAATCTCACTCTGGATATCACTGTTCTAGGCAATAACTATTAACATTTTGACTGCATTCTCAGAGTAATAATGAACCAGTGAAGACCTCTCAAGGAAGGGTGATATGTGAAATACTCATAGCTCTGCAAGATTTATTCTGATAATAATGTGGAAAATCTATCAAAGCCAGAGAGACCCATCAGATGCTAACAAAATAATCCAAGTGAGAGAGATAATGAACACCTGACTGTGATAGTTTGATTTTACTATGTGCGTTTTACAATGTCCTTTAATCCTAACAATAAGTCTACTTTGATAATTTTTTTAAAACCTAGTTAAATTTTTTAAAGCAAACAGTCTGACAACTTAAAGGAGGCGGGTATGGGTGTCTAGTCTCGGTCCATAAGTAAACAAACAAACAAAAAGAGTCTAAAAGTTATATGCCAAGATATTAAATAACTGGTGATCTCTAGGTTTTTTTTTTTTTTTTGTTTTTTTTTTGTTTTTTGGCTTGCCTGTATTTTCTAATCTTTTAAAAATAACTTTCATTATATGAAATGATTTTTAAAGAGGCATTTCCATAGTGGTGACAGGTGAAGCAATTAGATGTAATTTCCAAGGCAGTGAAAATACAGCTAAGGGCAGACTATGGAGGAGGAAAAAAAGAGTAAAAGAGAAGTCAATAAAAGAAAAAGAAAGCAGAGCTCTCTACTAGAAAATATGATAGAAATAAAGGGAAGAAAATAAACTTCAGAGGTTGAGTAAGTAAAAAAAAACAGACTTCTGGTAACACTGGAGGGGGCACTTCATGGTAAAACAATTTAGGTAGAAGACAGATTACAAGAAACTGAGGCATTAAGAGAACAGTAAGGAAGTGGAGACAAGTAGAGACTATTCACTTTTCTTTCTTCTTCTAACCTATTCTGAGCTAATTTTAGACTTGCAGAAAAGTTGCAAAAATAGTATAGAGAGCTGTGTGTACCCTTGATCCAGCTTTCCCTAATGTGAGCATCTTACATAACCATACTACAATGATCAAAACAAAGAAATTAACTCTGGTATAATACTATTAATTCAAATAAACTATTCTATTCAAATATCAGTTTTCATACTAATGATACCTTGAAATTCTCTATTCCTCGATCTCTGTCTCACTGTACAGTAGAAAGCTGTATTTCACTTTCACTTAACTAAATTCACTGAATTTCATTATATTATACTTAAAATATAATAAGAGTTATTGCAGAAGGATTAGAAAATGCAGGCAAGCAAAAAAAAGAAAAGAAAAAAACCCATACACCTAGATATCATCAATCACTTAACATTTTGGTACGTAACTTTCAGACTTTTTTTTTTGGCCTATATATGAACTGAAAACGGATGGCCCGCCCTCAGTCTTCTTTACATTCTCAGAATCCACTTTATTGAGAATATAATTCATTCACCACACATTATCCATTAATAGTGTACAATTCAATAGTTTTTGGTATTCAATGAGTTGTGCAACCATCACCACAGTAAATTTTAGGACATTTTCATTACCCCAAAAAGAAACCCTGCACCCATTAGCATTCTCCATTTCTCCCCAACCTCTACCCCAAGCCCTGGGCAACCACCAATGTATGGATTTGCCTATTCTAGACATTTCATATCAATGGAATCATACAATATGTGTGGTCTCTTGTGACTTTCACTTGGCATGTTTTCAAGTTGTATCAGTACTTCATCCTTTTTTATGGCTGAATAATTTTGCTTACCATTTATCAGTTTGTTTATCCATTCATCAGCTGATGGATGTTTGAGTTCCTTCTGTTTTTGGCTAATATGAATAAATGCTACTACGAACATTCGTGTAAAAGTTTTTAAGTGGTATATGTTTTCATTTCTCTTGGGCATATACCTAGGAGTGGAATTGCTGGGTCATATGGTAATTCTATATTTAACATTTTGAGGAACTGTCAGACTGTTTTCCAAAGTAGTTATCCCATTATACACCCCACCAGCAACATATGAGGGTTCCAATTTCTTCAAATCTTTGCCAGCAGTTACTATTTTCTGTTTTAATTATAGCCATTTTACTGGGTGAGAACTGGTACCTAATTGTTTTGATTTGCTTTTCCCTGGTGATTAATGATGTTGATCATCTTTTCATGTGCTTGTTGGCCATCTTATGTCTTGTTTGGAGAAATGTCTATTCAGATCCTTTACCCATTTTTCAATAGGGTTATTTGTCTTTTTATTATTTAGTAGAAGAGTTCTTTATATATTGTAGATATAAGACTCTTATTAAATATATGATTTACAAAAATTTTTTCTTATTCTGTGTGTTTTTTTACTTTCTTGATTTTATCTGTTATGGGTTGAGTTGTGTCCTTCCAAAAAAATATATTGAAGTCCTAACCCCTAGTACCTATGAACTGTGACGTAAGTTTCAGTTGTCTTAAACCACCCAGTTTATGGAACTTTGTTACAGAGACCTAGTAAACTAATACAGTATCCCTTGTAGTAAAAAAGTTTTTAATTTTGATGACGTACGATGTATCAATCTTTTTTTGTCACTTGTACTTTTGATGTCATATCTAGGAAACCAAAGTCACAAAGATTTATTCTTATGTTTTTTCCTAAGAGTTTTAGTTTTAGCTCCTACATTTAGGTTTATTCCATTTTGAGCTAATTTTAGGGTATGGTGTGCAGAAGAGGTCTAGATTCATTCTTTTGCATGTGGATATTCAGCTGTCCTGGCACCATTTGTTGAAAAGACTATTCTTTGCCCATTGAATTGCCTTGGTGTCTTTGTCAAAAAAATCAATTGACCATCAATGTAAGGGTTTACTTCTGGACTCTCAATTCTTTTTCATTCATCTATATGTCCATCCTATCCCAGTACCACAGTGTCTTTTTTTTTTTTTTCCCTTCTTGTCTTTTTTCGTGTCCGGCAACGGATCGCAACCCTCAGTGTCACGCCCGTACCGGACCGGACCGGCAACGGGATCGCAACCCTCGGCGCTGCGTCCGCACCTTGCTCAGCCAGTGAGCGGGAACCGGTCTGTATGTGGGATCTGAACCCTCGGCGGGAGTGCCGCCATGCACTCCCAAGAGGCGCACTGTAGCAGTGCGCCACTGGGCCTGTCAAAAAAATCAATTGACCATCAATGTAAGGGTTTACTTCTGGACTCTCAATTCTTTTTCATTCATCTATATGTCCATCCTATCCCAGTACCACAGTGTCTTTTTTTTTTTTTTCCCTTCTTGTCTTTTTTCGTGTCCGGCAACGGATCGCAACCCTCAGTGTCACGCCCGTACCGGACCGGACCGGCAACGGGATCGCAACCCTCGGCGCTGCGTCCGCACCTTGCTCAGCCAGTGAGCGGGAACCGGTCTGTATGTGGGATCTGAACCCTCGGCGGGAGTGCCGCCGCGCTCCCAAGCGGCGCACTGTAGCGGTGCGCCACCGGGCCGGCCCACCACAGTGTCTTAATTGCTGTATCTTTGTAGTAAGTTTGAAATCGGGAAGTGTTAGTTCTCTAACTCTTGTAATTTATTCTTTATTTCAGAGATAATTTTATCTTTTTCTCCCATTTCTTTCCTAAGTCCTATCAACTTTTTTTCATTTCCCCGTTTTTCTTTTTCCTTTTGTTTTTATTTTTTGATTGTCTGAGTTAAGGTGGTTTTTCACATTTTCAATGCATGTTTGGGTATATTTAATATGTTTGGAGTGCCAACTTACAGTTTTCTTCTGTGCCTTGATTGTTTTTTTGGTAGTGGTAGGGTTTCCTTGGTTTACATGTGTGAAATTTCATTTCCTGATTTTCTGCAAAAATTTTCCATGGACTTCATTTTCCTCTTGTTCACTTCTATGACACTGAACTATTTTACATGATTCTCAATTTAATGGTGCTCTTTTCTTCAGTCTAGCAAATTCCAGGTACTTTAATGTGGTTGTTTAGTTTGTTTTTATTTGTCTTGGTGGTAAGAATAGAGTTGTAAGTCCTCTGATATAATAGTTCTTTCTTTCTCGTAGAACCCTACATTTCCCCTTCATCATCTAATTGCCATAAGACACTCTTTTTAAAAAAAATTTTTTAGGGCCGACCCTGTGGCGCACTTGGGAGAGTGTGGCGCTGGGAGCGCAGTAGCGCTCCTGCCGTGGGTTCGGATCCTATATAGGGATGGCTGGTGTGCTCACTGGCTGAGCGCGGTGTGGCCGGTCACAAAAAAGACAAAAAAAAAAATTTTTTTTTAGCCTTTTTCTCCCTCTCCCAGAAGCTATGAGTTTGGAAGATTTCCCTTTAAACTCTCTTGTGGTTTTAAATTGTGCTTATCTCTTTAAGTTGAACCAGATCCTTTAAGTTTCATGCATTTTGAAATCTCTTTCCTGTATTTCAGTGCACTCATCTGCCAAGTTACTAATTTAGTATTTTCAGATTTAGGATATATGTAATGTTTGGTGGTCATTCCAAATCACCTTTAGGCGTGCCCTTTACTATACCCCTCCCCCTTTTTGTCTTCTCCACAGGTTTCTTGGTATGCTTTTCCTCACCACAAAGCCTTGCAGTTGGGCAAAGAGTTGGGTGTGAGTACATGATAGATCATGCTGGGATTTCTTGATTTTTTTTTTCTTTTTACTCACAGTTATTTTGCAGTTTCAGGATCTTTTGTAATGCTAAGGGTGTGGTTTTATGTAGAATTTTGGTAGTTGTAAAGTAGTTTTGTATTGTTTGGGGAAAAATTGAGAGAGGTTGATTATTACATAGCCATCACTATTTCTGGCTACTTGGAAGTCTCCCATAACTATTTACTTTTGAGAAGTTCGGAAGCATAAAGATAAAGAAACTTGGAATGGTACCTTTATAGGTGTTTGTTAAGGTTAATGGAAAATCTTATTTTTAGGTAAGCTGCTTACTGGCCAAGAAAAAGAAGGCTGTGAGTAAAGACTGAGGATTTTAATTATCACCTTTTTCATTTACAACAGAAGACATGAAGACACAGATGCCAGAGAAGGAAGGATGTGGTGCAATCAAGAAATGGAGGAGAGGGCCGAGCCCGTGGCGCACTCGGGAGAGTGCCGCGCTGGGAGCGCAGTGGCGCTCCCACCGCGGGTTCAGATCCTATATAAGGATGGCCGGTGCGATGTGCTCATGGCTGAGCGTGGTGCGGCTGGTCACAGAAAGGACAAAAAAAAAAAAAAAAGAAATGGAGGAGAATATAGGTGAGACTCAAATAAATAATAATTGAGAAGACACAATCTGAATTAACTGACATCAGATTACTCAAAGTTCTACTGTAGTTCAATGCAAAGTGATCGACTGAGAATAAGAGGGGTAGAGCTGGGGTGAGGAGGCTTAAGTAGAGGATAAAGGCATAGAATCACTACAATGGGAATAAACCAGGGAGTCAAGCAGCAAAACATGAAATATTGCCAAGTAGGACTGAGGGCTCAGATGAGGCTAGAGAGCATACATATGGAGTGTAGGAAATTCCCATAACTGTATGACTATTCTAGGCTATACTTGTAATATTGGGATGGGGACAAGAGATGGTGGTAGTTACTGTGGACTGGACACTAGTGAGGCAGATGTCAAGAGAGTGTACAAGATCCTTCAGAGTATCACTGAAAAGGTATGTCCATGTGTCCAGGCTGGGTAGAAATGTAAATCAAATCAAAAGGTTAATGGTCTAAGAAAATAAAGTGAAGCCAAGGAACTAGAAGTCACAAAGGGAGTGAAAAGTGGAGTCATTAGAATGAACACAGAATGTGATGGAATATATGCAAAATCTGATCATTTAATTTTGATTTTAATGGCTGGGACAGTATTCATTCTTCTCTTATTACACCATGTATGTCCCTCCAAAATATATGCCCAAACAGAAGGCAACAGTTCTTTAAGGTGAACTAAACAGCTGTACTTCTCTATCAGGAACTCTAAACAATCTCACAAGGTCTATTTGTAGAGAATGAGACAGTGGAATGATAGAAGGCTGTGATTAGAGAGCACAGAGTTGCAGTAATAATCTTCATTATCTACAACCAATTAAAGTCACAAACTGAGTCCACAGAAGACCAAAAAGTGAAACCAACAAGCCTAGTTCCCAAGCTCCAACTTTTAACATGTTTTCTAAGAACAATTTTTAAATTAAATTTACACACACACACACACAAATTTTAACACTTCTGATTGTAAAAGTAATCCACATTCATTATAGGAAGTTTAGAAAATACAGAAATTTCTGCCTGATTTCTCTTGTTAAATATTATTACAGAATCTTAAATATTTTAGACCAGGGTTTGGCAATTTTTTTTCTGTACAGGGACAGATAGTAAAAATTTTAGGCTTTACAAATGTGAAAGTCTCTGTCGCAATTACTCAACTCTGCTTTTTTCATCTACTGAAATAACTGCAGGGTTTTTCTTCTTTCGTTTGTTAATACATGAATTGCACTGACTTATTTTCAAATGTTAAAAGAGAAAGCAATAATACACAATATGTAAAAGTATGACTATGACTGTGTGTCAATAAAACTCTATTTACGAAAACAGGAGGTGGGCTAGATTGGGCCCCAGAGCTGTAGTTTGTCAGCCCCACACCTGAGCCTGTTTTACAGGGCTTATAACTTAAGTAGTTGTCAAATGAAATAAACTAGCGTGCATATGTTCTAGAGACTGTGCTAAAAAACATAAATAAAAAGCTAATGGAGAAAAACATACCATTTTAAAAAATATGATAGGAAACAGAGGAGAAAACACCCCAAGGCTGACTAAAAGAGTCACAGAAGGCTTAATTAAGAAAGCACTTGACCCATGTCTTGAAGGACTTTATTTTAAAGCATTTTTTTAAGTGAAAGAATTAATTTTATAGTATCTTATGTTCAAACATAAGCTTACCTTGGAATAAGAAAGTGCTATTTGTTGAAACACAGCGTCATCTGGTGATTTACTATACGTGGCAAGTCCTTGTTCATCATCATCAAAAGGGTAGTTAACTACCAAAGAGCCTACAAAGGAAAACAGGAATATGTATCATGTTATGTGTTTCAAGATGGATCACTAACATAAAGTGAGCATTTCATAATACTGCCAGAAAAGGGAAACCAATAACATTTGCCAAGGCTAATTTCCTCAATAGAAATGAAAAATACACTAATTTCCTCAACAGAAAATCAAAGTGGACAAGTGAGAAAATAAATAGCTATACACGACACCTAAAGATTGCCTTAACTAGAACGGTCTTGGGAATTTACCTGAATTTACAGGTGTAATTTTCACGTCAGAGCAGAAATCTGAAGGTAAACAGGCATAATTTAAACAACTTTTTAAAATAATATTTAGGATCAGAAAAATTAAGCAAAATTTCATACTTTTTCAGTAAAATTCAGACATTTTTAAGGTCATGAAATTTTAAAATAAGAAGAGACCTTGAGGTCTAACTAATCCATCCCCCTCATTCCGGAGATGTGGAATCTAAAACAGAGAGGTTAAATGATTTATAAATACCAGAGTCAGATCTAACCCCCACTCTGAAAAAAAAAAAAAAAAATGCTAAAAATTTCTCTGATAGTTGTATTAGAAATTAATCAATTGGAATTATATCATAAGACTTTTCATGACCTAAGGTAAAGAAAGTGATGCGTTAAAACATATGTAAAGGAAAATACTGCCATTCACAACAACATGAACGAGCTTGAAGAAAATTATGTTAAGTGAAATAAACCAGATGCAGAAAGAGAAATACCTCATGTCCTCATTCACACGTGGAAACTAAAAAAGTTGATCTCACAGAAGTAGAGAGTAGAATATAGTGGTTACTAGAATCGGGTAATGGAAGGGAAGAGGGGAGAAGGAGAGGGTGGTCAATGGATACAAAACTGAAGAGAGAGAGGAAGAATAAGATCTAGTGTTCTCAAGCAATATAGGAAGACTACAGTCAACAACAAATTACTGTATAACTTCAAGTAACTGAGACAGTAATGTTTCCAACACAGAGGTAATAAATGTTTGAGGTGATGGATATGCTAAATACCCTATAATCATTGCAAACTGTATTAATGTATCCAAATATCACATTGTACTCCTTAAATATATACAATTATCATAGGCCAATGAAGAAAAAAGAAAAAGAAAAAAACTAATAGAGAGTAGAATAGTGGTTATCACAGGCTGGGAACAGGGGGGCAGGAAGGGGCAGCTGATAAAAAGATACAAAGTTACAGTTAGATAGGAAAAATAAGATCTGGTGCTCTAGGATGACTATAGCTAATAATATTGCATTGTATATTTCACAATAGCCAGAGAAGAGGATCGTAAATGTTATAACCACAAAGAAATGATAAATGTTTACTTGATAAATGTGCTAACTATTCTTTTTTTTTTTGTCCTTTTTTGTCTTTTTTCGTGTCCGGCAACGGATCGCAACCCTCAGTGTCGCGCCCGTACCGGACCGGGACCGGCAACAGGATCGCAACCCTCGGTGCTGCACCCGCACCTCGCTCAACCAGTGAGTGGGAACCGGTCTGTATGTGGGATCCGAACCCTCGGCGGGAGCGCCGCCACACTCCCAAGCGGCGCACTGTAGTAGTGCGCCACCGGGCCTGCCCCATGTGCTAACTATTCTGTTGAGTCATTATACAATAGATGCATGTATTGAAACAAAAAACTGTACCCCATAAAAATGTACAGATTAAATAAATAAATAAATAAATAAATAAATAAATAAATAGGAAAAAAGAACATATGTAAAGGATATTAATTCCCTTCATGCTCCCCACAGGGCATAAAATAGTTAGAGTGCTTCTCAGGTAAAAGCCTGAGCTACACATGCCCAGTCCCCCACCACAGGATTAAATACTTTATTTTCTTATTAGTCATATTGTTTTAATTTGTCCATCTGTCCACTTATTCTGCCTTCTACGGAGCCATTCATCTTTGCTCTTTTCTATCATGCCACTTCATAGGAATGGAAGTGAAGGAACATATCCAACTTGAATTCAGATGAAGTAATCCTGTAATAACAAACACTAGAAAACATTCACAGAAGAAAAAAAAAAAGAAGCAAATATGAAGAACTGTGCTCATTCTATCCCCAAAACAGTTCTAACAAGAACAAGTATTCTTCAACACCTTCTCTTACACAAATTTAATTTCTCAAAAACACTCTGGATCCATGAACCATATGTAAAAAATCAAACGACAACAAAAAAATCAACATGAATTTCTACTCAATACTGTCTTTCAAATGGCTAATTTTCTAAAGTAGAAAAAATTTTTTTTTTCTTTTTTAAAAAGAGAAAAAGACTTACAATAGTTCTACCAGTCTTTCACAAAAAGTAATTAGAACTGATACCAAAAGCACAAGCAACTATAAAAAAAAATAGATGAATCAGACTTCATCAAAATTAAAAACTTTTATTCATGAAAGAACACTATTAAGAAAGTGAAAAAACCTACAGAATGAGAGAAAAATTTTGCACATCAGCTATCTGATAAAGGTCTAATATCCAGAATACATAAAAAATATAAAGAACTCTTAAAACTCAACAACAAAAAGGCAAAAACCCAATAAAAATTGGGCAAAGGACTTGAGCAGTTAATTCTCCACAGAAGATAATACAAATGGCCAACAAGCACATACGAAGATGCTCAACATCAATAATCATCAGGAAAACACAAATCAAAACCACAATGAAATACCACTTCTCACCCTCTAGGATGGTTATAATTTTCTTAAAAAGGGAAAATAACAAGTGTTGCTGAGGACGTGGAAAAATTAGAACACTTGTACATTGCTAGTGGGAATGTAAAATGGTTCAGCCCTGCAAAAAACTGTTTGCCAGTTCCTCAAAAAGCTAAAAATAGAATCAGCGTATGACCTAGCAATTCCACTCATAGGTATATATCCAAAAGAATGGAATATATACCCCAAAGAATGGAAAATAAGGACTCAAATTGGTATTTGTATGCCAATGTTCACAGCAGCATTATTCATTAATTGTCAAGTAGAAACAACCTAAAATGTCCATCAATGGATAAAGGAATAAACAAAATATGGACAAACTATGTGTGTGTGTGTGTGTGTGTGTGTGTATGAATATTATCCAGCCATAAAAACGAATGAAGTACTTATACATGCTACAACATGAATGAAACTTGAGAACATTATGCTAAGTGAAAGAAGCCAGACACAAAAGGTCACATATTGTATGATCTCATTTCTATGAAATATCCAGAATTGGTAAATCCATAGAGACAGAACTAAGACTAGTAGTTACCAGAGGTTAAAAGGAAGGGAAAATAGGAAGCAACTGCTTAATAGGTATGGAGTTTCCTCTGGGGGAGATGACAACATTTTGGAACAAGACAGAGGTGGTAGTTGCACAACATTGTGAATGCACTAAATGCCACTGGAATTGTTTACTTTCAAATAGTTAATTCTATGTTATGAAAATTTCACCTGAATTAAAAAAATGAGTATCAAAATTTACAAAAAGGAATCTTGCTTTTTCCTATATTCTTCTAAAATCCTTCTAAATTAAGTTGGCAGTAAAGGAGATCAGAACATGCCATCTCAAAATATGCCACTTTGGCATATTACCTATTTTGAGCTGAAGGCAACTGAGGAACAGCAGATACAGAAAGGGCTCTCTGCACTTTTCCTTCCTGCCTAAAATCAGGGCATAAATTTCCTGTGAGAAAAGTGCCCTCCTGGTATCAGGAAGAAAACATTCTTTACCAGAGATGGGAAGTGATGTTGGCATGATGAATCTACACAAACAAACCTTACTAAAATAAGCCTTATTTCCTCTCATATATTTCCTAGTCAGTTTCCTACAATTTACTTCCCCTAGAAGCCAAACCTCTTTCTTTTACTAGTCACTTTTCCATAACTTATCGCCCCTCCTTAAGAGTATGTAAGTGTTCAAATCTAACATGCTTCTTTACAGGTTTCAATTCTTCCCTGTGAAGCCCCCTGTGCCACATAAAAATATTAACATCGGGGCCGGCCCGGTGGCGCACTGCATTAGTGCGCCGCTTGGGAAGTGCGGCGGCGCTCCCACCGAGGGTTCGGATCCCACATATAGACCGGTTCCCGCTCACTGGCTGAGCGAGGTGCAGGAGCAGCGCCAAGGGTTGCGATCCCGTTGCCGGTCCCGGTCCGGTACGGGGGCGACACTGAGGGTTGCGATCCGTTGCCGGACACAGAAAAAAGACAAAAAAAAAAAAAAAAAAAATTAAAATTGAATAAAATTTGTATGCTTTTCTGCTGTCAATCTGTCTTTTCTCAGCTTAATTCACAAGCTCCAGCTGCAGAAGAGGGTAGAGAAAAAGTTTTTTCTCCCCGACAACGGAAAGAAATTCTCTTTTAAATTTCTTTGCCAACATTTCAAAACCCATTTAAAGATTTGAAGATGAAAAAACAAAATACGTCTTGGAAGGAAACATGTCTACAAGATTGAAAATGACTGCCCTGCACCATGCCAAGGTCTTCACAGCACATCTGTAAATTTGTGACTTATTTTCACTGGAATGTAACTATTATTAAGTTTTCAGATTTAGCCAACATGACATATGACTTATTCAGAGAATATTTTTAAAAACTATAAATGAAAAATATTTTCTATCAAACATGGTATAAAATATAGAAGATATTAAAAAAAGAAAACAAAAAATGTCTTTTGCCAATGAGCATGTAATTTCATAATTCTTAATTGGCTCTTTGAGAATAGCCCATGATTACCAACTGTAGAATTATCTTTTTCTACTACTGGGAATCTCTCAAAGCAATTTTTGGAGAATCTCAATTTACTTCCTAAATCTAAATATTCACAAGTATATACTGTCATTCTAAAATGGCAGGCTACTCTATATATCATCAAATCTCAACTGTGATCCTTCTTTTGGACATACCAAACAATGTTGACACTAAATTTTTTTGCATTGTCCCGGTGCTAATACTTTCACTTTTTTTTTTTTTTTTTGTCTTTTGTCTTTTTCCGTGTCCGGCAACGGATCGCAACCCTCAGTGTTGCCCCCGTACTGGACCGGGGACCGGCAACGGGATCGTACCCCTCGGTGTTGCTCCCGCGCCTCGCTCAGCCAGTGAGCGGGAACCGGTCTGTATGCGGGATCCGAACCCTCGGGCGGGAGTGCCGCCGCGCTTCCCAAGCGGCGCACTATCCAGTGCGCCACCGGGCCGGCCCTACTTTCACTCTTTTTTAAAAAATAGCTTTATTGATGTAATTCGTATACCATACATTTTGCCCATTTAAAACTGTTTATATTCCCAGGTTTGTACAGCCACTACCACTATCTAGTTATGGAACATTTTCATGACTCCAAAAAGAAACGCCCAAACCCACTAGCAGTCTCTCCCCTCTTCCCTCCCACCACTATCCACTCCAGCCAAAGGCAACCACTAATCTACTCTCTATCTCTATGGATTTGCCTATTCTGAACATTTCATAAAACTGTGATCATACAGTATGTGGTATCTTGCGACTGGCTTCTCTCACTTAGCATAATGTTTTCAAGATTCATCTATGTTGTAGCATGCATCAGTACTTGATTCCTTTTCATGCTAAATAATATTCAATTGTATAGACATATTACATTTTATTTATCCATTTGTCAGTTGATGGTTATTTGGGTTGGTTTTACTCTTTGGTTGTTGTAAATAATGCTGAATGAACATTCATGTACATGAACATGTACATTGAATGAATGAACATTCATATATACATGAATTTATGTGTAGGTAAGTTTTTAGTTCTCTTGGGTATTGATAACTTTACTTTTTCACTCAACTCTAATTGGGGTTTGATGATTTTTAATCTTTACTTCTCAACCTATTCCACTGATCCATTCCTGCTGAATTACATGGAGGTGTATAAGCTCAGATGCCACATGACAATAAGGTCATTGTGCAGCAGTTAAGGATACAGCAAGTAAAAGATAAGAGAATGTTGAAATCTAAGCTTACGTTAAAGAGTTTATTAAATTTGGGGAAGAAACTAAGACTAAACATTTGGATCTGTTAGTATTCCATTTCTATGAATGACACAGAGCATGTTACAAAGTTCCCAGTGTGAGGGATAAATATAAAACACTTGAAGAACTATGAGAGGAAGAGGAGAGGAAGACGAGAGAAGGAGGAAGAACAAGAAGAGGGAGAGGGGAGAGATAAGGGTGGAGAAAGGAGAAGGGAGAGAGGAGAAGAGGGGAAGGAGTCAGCAATAGGAAGGGGAGAGAGGAGAAGAGGGTGGTAGAGAGAGAAGAGAAAAAGAAGGGGAGAAAAGAGGAGGGGGGAGGGGAGAGAAGGGGAAAAAAGAGAGAAAGAGCTGCTGGTCACAACTACACCTGTGCACACCTGGTACCTCAAGTGACAGCTCTTCCTTACCCAAGCAGGCCTCATGGATGTGCTGAGACCTGCTGCACCCCTGCAGGCTTTCTCTGGGCTCGACAGCTGATCCAGTGGATCTCCACAGAGCTGCTGGACCCTGCATGCCTGCTGTCTGCTCAACAGCTGATTGGGCAGTAGCTCTACGTCCAATAGCAGGCCTCCACAGAGCTGCCCTACCCTGTTTTACCCATGTAGGCCTGCTCCCTACTGGACAGTGGGTCAGGCAACAGCTCTTCCTCCCACTGGCAGGTCTCCACAGAGCTAACCAGCCCTGCTTCACCCATGCAGGCATGCTCCAGGCTCAACAGCTGATATGTAAGGCCCTCCCACAGGGCTGTCAGGTTGTGCTGCACCAATGCATGCCTCCTCCTGGCTCAGCATCTTATCAAGCAGTGGCTCTGTCTCCCTTGGCACACCTCCATAGAGCTGCCAGTCTTTGAAATAATAGCTGAAAACTTCCCAAATACTGGGAGTGATATGAACATTCAGATTCAGGAAGCTTGAAGGTCCCCAATTAGACTCAACCTAAAAACATCCTCTCCAAGGCACATCATAATCAAACTGTCAAAAGTCTAACACAAAGAAAGAATTCTAAAAGCTGCAGGAAAAAAGTATCATCACATATAAGGGAATCTCCATTAGACTATCAGCAGATCTTTTCAACAGAGACTTCTGGCCAGGAGAGAAGAAAGTGATATATTCAAAGTGCTGAAAGAAAAAAAAACAAAAAACCCTGTCAGCCAAGAATACTTTCTCCAGCAAAGCTAGTCTTCAGAAATGAGGGAGAAATAAAAACCTTCCCAGACAAGCAAAACCTGAGGGAATTCACCACTGATAGACAAGTCTTACAAGAAATGCTTAAGGGAATGCTACAACTGGGAAGGAAAAAACAATAATTACTATCACAAAAATACAAAAAAGTACAAAACTTACCAGTAAAGGTAAGTTCATAATTCAAATTCAGAATACCTCATGAGGTAATAGTGCTATGTAAAATTTTCAATCTTCTGGTATGAAGGTTTAAGGTCAAAATGATCAAAAAACAACAACAGCTACAATCAGTGGCTAAGAAACATACAATAGATACAAATGTAAATTAAGGCAAGAAAAATATAAATGGGGGGGTTGTGAGTCCAGAGTATTTTCCTGTGACCAGAGTTAAGTTACTATCAGCTTAAAATAGTTTACAATAACTACAAGACTCTCTTTATTAGCCCCAAAGTGGTAACCACACACACACACACACACACACAGAAATTACAGCAGATACACAAATGAGAAAGAGAAAGAAAATAAACCTAAGCATTACAGAAACCATTAATCCACAAAGGTAAATAACAAAAGAAAAAGGAAGAAACTAAGGATCTACAAAACAACCAGAAAACAATTAATAAAATGGCAGAAATAAATTCTCACAAATAAATAATAACCTTGAATACAAACAGATTAAACTCTCCAATTAAAAGATATACAATGGCTGAATGGTTAAAAAACAAGACCCAATGATATGCTGCTACAAGAGACTCACCTAACTTAAACACAAACATAGGGGCTGGCCCGGTGGCGCACTGCTACAGTGCACTGCTACAGTGCGCCGCTTGGGAGCACGGTGGCGCTCCCGCCGAGGGTTCGGATCCCACATACAGACCGGCCGCTCACTGGCTGAGCGAGGTGCGGGCGCAACACCGAGGTTTGCGATCCCGTTGCCGGTCCCGGTCTGGTACGGGCGCAACACTGAGGGTTGCGATCCGTTGCCGGTCACGAAAAAAGACAAAAAGGAAAAAAAAAAAAAACCACAAACATATACTGAAAGTGAAGGGCTAGAAAAAGATATTCCATGTAAACAAAACCAAAAGTGAACAGAAATAGCCATATTTATATTAGGTAAAACAGAATTTAAATAAAAAACTGTAAAAAGAGACAAAAAAAAGATCATTATATGATGATAAAGTGATCAAATTAACAAGAGGATATAATAATTATAAATATATATATGTATGCAACACTAGAACACCTAGATATATAAAGCAAATATTATTATACCTAAAGGGAGAGATAGACTACAATTCAACAATAGGAGGGTACTTCAACACCCACTTTTGACAATGGACAAATCATCTAGACAGAAAATAGACTAAGAAACAGCTGACTTAAAGTGTACCGTAGACCAAATAGACCTTACAGACATTTACAGAATGTTCTAATACAACAGCTGCAGAATACACATTCTTCTAAACTTCACACAGAATATTCTCCAGGATAGATCATATGTTAGGCCACAAAACAAGTCTATGCAAATTTTAAAAGATAGAGATCATATCAAGTATCTTTTCTGACCACAATGGTATAAAACTAGCAATCAACAACAAGAAAAACTTCGGAAACTTTATAAATACATGGAAACTAAACAACATGTTCCTGAACAACTTATGGATCAATGAAGAAATTAAATGTTAAATTAAAAAATTCCTTGAGACAAACAAGAATGAAAACACTCATACCAAAACTTATGGGACATGACAAAAGCAGTTCTAAGAAGAAGGTTCATAGCAATAAATGTATATATCAAAAAAGCAGAAAGATTTCTAATAAAAAACTTCATGATGCACCTCAAGAAATTAGGAAAACAAGAAACTAAACCCAAAATTGTCAAAAGGAAAGAAATAATAAAGCTCAGAGCTGAAATAAATAAAATAGAAACTAAAGAAACAATTCAAAACTGGCAAAATGAAGACTCGGTTTTTTGAAAAGAGAAACAAAATTGACAAACCTTTAGCTGGACTAACCAAGAAAAAAAGAAAGAAGGTTCAAACAAAATTAGAAATGAAAAAGGAATACCCCCAAAATATGTATAATCAATTATGCTTCAATAAAAAAGAGAAATGAAAAAAGAGACATTAAACTCATACCAAAAAAAACCCACAAAGGGTCATAAGAGACTATTATGAACAACTATATGCCAACAAATTCGATAACATAGAAGAAATTGATAAATTCCTGGACAAATACAAAACCAAGATTAAATTATGAAAAAACAGTAATTCTGAACAGACCAATAACAAGTGAGGAAATTGAATCAGTAATACAAAGTCTTCTATCAAAGAAAATCCCAGGACCTGATTGTTTCACTGATGAATTCTACCAAACATTTAAGGAAGAACTAATACCAATTCTCATCATATTATTCCAGAAAATTGAAGAGGAAAGAATACTTACCAACTCATTTTACAAGACCAGCATTACTCTGATTCCAAAACCGGACAAGGACAAAAACCAGAAAATTACAGGCCAATATCACTGACAAAGATAAATGTAAAAATTCTCCACAAGATACTAGCAAACAGAATTCAGCAGCACATTAATGAGATCATTCCTTATGATCAAGTGGGATTTATCCCAGGAATGCAAGCTTGGTGCTGTAGATTGGACACCCCCAGCCCTCCATTGAAGATTAAATCGCCACTTGATCAGGAACAAGACAAGAATGCCCACTTTTGCCACTTTATTCAACATAGCAATGGAAGTCCTAGCCAAAGCAATTAAACAAGAGAAAGAAATATAAGGCATCCAAATTGGAAAGGAGGAAATCAAACAGGAAGTCCCTGTTTGCACACAACATGATTTAATACATAGAAAAACCTTAACATGCCACAAAAAAACTGTTAGGTCTAACAAACAATTTTAGTAAAGTTGCAGGATACAAAATCAACATCCAAAAGTCAGTACCATTTCTATATACTAATACCGAACTATCTGAAAAAAGAAATCAAGAAAATAATCCCTTTTACAATAACTGTAAAAAAAAATGATACCCTTAGAAAAAACCTAACCAAGGAGGTAAAAGACCTCTACACTCAAAACTATAAAACTTTGAAGAAAGAAATTGAAGAGGACACAAATAAATTGAAAGATATCCCATGTTCATAGATTGGAAGAATTAATATTGCTAAAATGACCATTCTATCCTAAGCAATCTACAGACTTAATGCAATCCCTATGAAGATACCAATTACATTCTTCACTGAAATAGAAAAGGCAATCCTAAAATTCATATGGAACCAAAGAAGACCCGAAAAAGCCAAAGCCTGAGAAAAACAAAGCTGGAAGCATCACATTACCTAATTTCAAATTATACTATAAAGCTATAGCCACATAGACCAATGGAAGAGGATAGAGAGCCCAGAAATAAATTTACTCACCTAAAGCCAACTGGTCTTTGACAAAGATAAATTTATTTTGGGGCCAAGAATACATATTGGGGAAAAGACAGTCACTTCAATAAATGGTGCAGAGAAAAAAGGATATCCCCATGCAGAAGAATCAGACTAGACCCCTACCTCTCATCACAAACGAAAACCAACTGAAAATGAATACAAAATTTAAATGTTCAACCCCAAACTATGAAACTACAAGAAGAAAACATAGGGGAAATGATTCTTGACATGCAGGTGGGCAAGGATTTTTTAAAAAAGACTTTAAAAGCACAAAAAGCAAAAATAGACAAGTGAGATTACATCAAACTAAAAACCTTTTGCACATCAAAGAAAACTGTTAACAGAGTGAAGAGACAGAATGGGAGAAAATATTTGCAAACTATACTTCTGACAAGGGGTTAATATCAAGAATATATAAGAAACTTAAACAACTCAACAGCAAAAAAACAAAAAACCCAGATGGGAAATGGGCAAAGGATCTTAATAGATATTTCTTAAAAGAAGGCATATTAATGGTTAACAGGAATATGAAAAAATGCTCAACATCACTAATCATCATGTAAATGCAAATCAAAACAACAGAGATACCACCTCACTCCAGTTAAAATGGCTATTATCAAAAGTCAAAATAAAACAAGTGTTGGTGAGGATGTGCAGAAAGGGAACACTTGCACACTGTTAGTGGGAGTGTAAACTAGTATAGCCATTATGGAAAACAGCATGGAGGTTACTCACAAAATTAAAAATAGAATTCCTATTATGATCCATCAATCCCACTACTGGGTATATACCTAAAGGAAATGAAATCAGTATGTTGAAGAGATATCTGCACTCCCATGTATACTGCAGCACAATTTACATTAGCCAAGATATAGAACCACCCTAAGTGTCCAACAACAGGTGAATGGATAAAAAATATGTGGTGTATATATATATATACACAATGGAATACTATCCAGTTATAAAAAAGAATGAGGTTCTGTCATTCACAGCAACATGGATGGACCTGGAGGACATTATGTTAAGTGAAGTAAGCCAGGTACAGAAAGACAAATACCACATGATCTCGCTCACATGTAGAATATTAAGAAAAAAAAAAGGTGATATTATAGAGGCAGAGAGTAAAACAGTGTTTACCAGAGACTGGGGAGGGGAGGGAGGAAGGCAAAACAGGAAGAGGTTGACCAACAGGTACAAAATTATAATTAGATAGGAGAAACAAATTTTGGTGTTCTATTGCACAGTAGGGTGCTATGGATAAGAGTTAAGTTTTGCATATTACACAATAGCTAGAGGGGAGGCTTTTGAATGTTCTCGCACAAAGAAATGATAAATGCATGGTGATGGATATACTAACAACCCTGACTCAATCATTATACAACATATATGTGTATCAAAACATGAGATTGTACCCCATAAATATGTACAATTATAATGTGTTAACTATAATAAATAAAGAGAAAGAGGGAGGGGAAAAAGTCAGAAAACTGGCCTGAAAAGTAATGAGAAAAGACCTTTCTTGTTGTGTGCCATGAAAGTAATAACAGGATACTTATCTTAAGAAAGCCTAAGACTATAAACAGATAAGATTCCACCAGGACTTTCAAATGCTGTCAACAAGAACTAATTAGTGAAATATAAAGCTGTCATACCTCCATGCAGGTTTGCGGACAGTACAAATGGATAGGCCTTCATCCAGCTCATTACAGCAATAGTTTCTGGTTGGGTAGGATCTGTGATCTGAACAAACTGGTCTGGGAAATTTCGGTTTAGGTCAAAGTTGTTGCTGTTGTTTCTGCCAGTTACGCCTATTGAATCTCCTGCATCACAAAGAATTCAAATTTAAGCCATGTTCTACTTATATTTTAACCCAACACATACGACCTTCAGCCACCTTAACTCAAAAGTAAGTGTGAACACATCAGGCTTCACTATTATTAATAATACTATGGTTAAAACACATCTTTTTCACACTGTGCATTTAAAAAATGCATCTCTTCCAGATCTTTTGAACAGAGAGGTAAAACTATTACCCTTTTGGTTTTGCCCTTTGGTCATACTTTGAGAGGAAAAAATTCAATCATACAAATTATATTACAACATTGCTCAATTGTCAATAATCCACATATAATGACATGAACACAACGTTAAGGGGCATTACTGATCAGAGGGGACTCTATCATACTTGCATACAGCTCACTAAGACATGATAAGAAACAGATCAAAAGAAAAGAAAATTGTGGTGTGCATACATTAAAGTGATCATGAAAAGGTAAAGTTATACAAGAACAAAGTTGGAAGTTTAATCTGGTGGAGGAAGGGTTCAACTTAAGCTTAATTGTGCATATTCCATTTTAATATAGGGTGGGAGCCCTATCATTGTGATTATAATGAGGAAAAATGAAAGTGAATGAAGAAAACTGGACAGCTCACTAGCTGTAATTAGTTCCATCTTTCAGAAATGTTTGAGGAGGAACATGGGAGAGATTTGTGATGAGGTCACAAAAAGAATGAGGTCCTTAGGGAAAGAATCTGAATAATAGTATAAGGGTTAACTTGAGCCTATTCATCGAAGAGCACTTCTGGGTATTAATGACCAGTTGATTTTCCTTTTGTCAGGTCAGTGAGAGTAATAAATCATGTGGTTGCATATTCATATTGTGCTGCCTATTCTGCTGACAGGTATCACTGCCTAGAAGGAATTGTGGGCTGGGAAAAGATGGATTCTCATTCTGCTAGTGTTGTACATAAAGTGGTCTGTGTAAGCTTGCTCTTCCAGCCCTGACTATATTGTCCCAGGAGAGACAATGGGCTTGCCCAGAGGAGGCAGAAGAATGAGAAGTCAATAATTTAGCAGGTTTAGAATATGCATGCCGTGTAGAACTGAGTCAAATCAGAATCACTGGCTTCAAAAGATATCTGGCTTGATTTTTCACTTACGAAATAAAGTTCCCAATACAATAACTTAATAAGAACTACTGTTAAAATGGAACAATTGGTAAAAATCTTATACTACTTTTAGTAAATAAGAGCCATTGCCAAAGTGCCATAATTATTGAATGGACTGGCCTACCTTACAAGAATAGAAAAGCTAAAACCAATAATACATTATAAAACTAAAACAGGAAGAAATTCCAGAGAAACAATCAGGTCAAATTCTTTTCTACCCCCAAATAATCATGCCATATGATAATCAAAAGATTAAGCATTAACAGACAGCTATTCTTTACCTTCCTGGGACTTTTCATATCCATCAGGATTCATGGATGGCATAAGGTGAATTCTAGTACTACGAACCAAATCTGTTACTTCAGTGTCTGTTCCAAAGTTCTTACAAAGATATTCGATGAGGTTCAACAGCAGTTCTCTCCCAACCACTTCATTTCCATGCATATTTCCAATGTACTTAAATTCTGGTTCACCTGAAAACAAAATAATTACATGGAAAACTTTTTTTTCCTTTTCAGTTATCATTGACTCTCTTGGGTTTTTCCCTCAACATATGTGAATCCTGAACTAAAAATTAAAGGAAGCATTTATTTTGGCAAAGGAAGCAGGAAAAACCTTCATAAACATCTAATAAAGCAGCTTCTTTACTAATATATACATCTGAGCAGGCTCAAAGCATATACATGCCAGATAATATGAAAATAAAAATACTATTAGCAGAAGAAATCTAATCTATGCACATATTAAATACTATGCCTAATATGAACAATCAAATGGATTTTCTTCTTTTCTGGGAAAAAAAATGGCTAGATTTTCTTTCATTCTTTTAGTTCCAGTTATACATGCTATCAGTAACCTTACAGAATGAAACACAGCAATACAGTACATAGTTTTGAGAGGCACTACTGAAATTATGTATAAGACCATACCAATTACCTGGTTCATGGACACCAGGATTATCAGATATCTCCATCACATAAAGCTCTCTTGACTCCACTGATTTTCCCAATGAATAAAGCCGAGTGATGTTAGAATATTCATTGGCAAACCTTCTCAAGAAGATTTCCATATCAGGGAAATGATGGTGGTGAAAGTCCTTTGGCTGAATTGGCTGGTAGGAAGATGATGTTTCAGAAGGAATATTAGGTATAGCAACTGTGCTAGCAGTTGCGACAGCCTCAGTTGTATCAGGGATTAGTGAAGTCACAGTTGGCCGAAGGGAAAAATCCACCTGTGTGGCTGGTCCTTCTTTCACCACTATATTATAAACAGTCAATGGCATATACCTAAAAAAAAAATGTTTGAAAGTGTAGATGGCTTGGAGTTAAGAAACACAATGCATTAACATTATAAAAAGCACAGTAGCCTTTTCATACTCTTGCACTGAGTGGTCTATCAAAACTCAAACTAAATAAAGATAGATGTGTAAATTTAAGAGATTTAGGATGTTATCTCACGGAGAATCTCAGGTTAAGTCTTTAAAGACGTATTATTTCTCTTACCAAATCTTCTGAGGTACCACACACTAGAATGCTTACAGAAAATTACATTCAGAGGAAAGAAGGAGGTTGTTACTCCATTATAACTACTGCTACAATATTCAAAGAAGCAATAAATTATCCAATTCTTTGCAGTGCCTTATCAAATTGACATTCCAACTTCTTTCCCAGGTAGGAAAGTTCAAAATTAAATTAAAGGTTATCAGTTAAATCCTTATCAAAGTGAGCTTCCAGAAAGGTTTCTAGGGAGGTGGGAAACCACTCATTTAATATATTAGAAAGCTGGTGATAAAACAGTTCTTCAAAATGTCATTTATTTACAGAGCCCTGGGTTTCTTCCACTCTTGTATTCAATTAACCTTGAGGCAATGCTTTACACAGCTGAGCACCTTTTCAAGCTTTTAAAACTGTCCTTCCACACATGCTACAACTATGATTCACATCCAGTTGTACTGTTAGATTACATAACAAAAAACTCCACGATAGTATTTTCTCATTATAAAAGGAGAAAAATCAGAAAATAAGGAAAAATAAAAGATAGAGCAAATAACATTTACCAGACTATACTTCTGTCCTTGATATAAAATTGAGGCTTGACATTTTAATTAAGAGTATAGTTTAAATTCTTTTCTTTTGGCAGCTGGCTCATATGGGGATAGTTTAAATTCTTACCCAGTTAAAACTACTGTAAGGTTATAAGTTCCAGGAACAAGTAATCTGTGAAAATCACCAAATCTGCCTGTTGTGATATTATGATTAATACCAGCCACTGAGACAGTTGCATTCTCTAAACCAGATCCTGTAACCGAATCTTTAACAAATCCTTTAACTCCAATATGGACCTAAAAAAAAAAAAAAAAGAATCAAAGATCAGAGACAATTAATTCAGAAAGCAAGAAAGCATTATTTCCCTCTGCATTGATGCTAGGATTTCTAAAAACTATGGTTACTTCTCTATCTCCCCTAAACATTTTCCAATCCCTTGAAATAATATGTAGACAAAAGTATTAAATCTTTAAACTTAAGTCATACATGTCTGAACTCTCCACTAGTAAGGTGCTTTTGAAATTCCCTATCCTCAAAGCCAGGCTTCTAATTTTATCAACAAGGTATAATTTCTGGTATATACAACAGCTGTACTAGCCTGTCTGATGTTTAAATTAAAAGATGTCCATGGTTCATACAGTGGTAAAGACTCTCTAGCAAATATAATCACATGACATTGTAAGAACCTGTGTACAAATTTGGCTAATTATTTCAGTTTGTAAAAACAGGCAAATGGAGCCCTGTGAAGCAGAGCACTGGGGGTGAAGGACAGGCAAGGTAGAGCTAGAATTTTTTTCTAATTTAAAAATTTTTTTCTAGAGCAAGCACATTTCCTGATATAGAATATATTTTAATAAATCATAATCTAATAATCACTAAAGGTAATCTATAATCTTAAATAATACAAACAGATAAATAAAATAAAGGATATCTAATATAAACCAAATTTCCCCCTTACTTAATCCATCATTTCTATAGCCCAAACTTCCAGTCATCTACTTTTACCTTTTCAATCAATGTGATCAAAGACTCACGATTGTTCTCCCATTCCTGTTGAAGCTGTGAAGCAGGTGGGTACTTGCAACAAGACAGTTCTAATGTGATCTCAAAACAGTTGGCCCACACATAATTGTAATCTTGCATACCACCTGTAACATGAAGGAAAAATAAGTGTATTCTCAGAAGGAACGAAATTCTCCAAAAACCTTGAAGAAATTAAATCAACCATCTCTGCATGTATAAATTTTCTTTTCATTAAATTGCTTGAAACTGGGCCGGCCCAGTGGCGCACTGCTACAGTGTGCCGCTTGGGAAGCGCAGTGGTGCTCCCGCCGAGGGTTCGGATCCCACATACAGACCAGCCGCTCACTGGCTGAGCGAGGTGCGGGAGCAACACTGAGGGTTGTGATCCCGTTGCCGGTCCCGGTCCGGTACGGGCGCAACACTGAGGGTTGCGATCCGTTGCCGGTCACGAAAAAAGACAAAAAAAAAATGGGGAAAAAAAATTGCTTGAAACTGAAGAAGCCTCTTGAATTACAGAGAAAACGAAGAAGGAAGGTTAAAGGAAATACATTGAAAAGGAATATACATAAAGTAAACACACTTAACTGATAGGATGAACAGTTACGAAGAGTATGAATACATCAGTTAATAACAATAACTATAATGATCATAGGTCTACATTTGAGTGTTTACTATATGCCAGAACCTGTTCTAAGAGCTTTATGTGTATTAACATTTAATCTTTACAAAATTATATGAGGTAGGTATTTCAGTCATTTTACAGATGTAAGAAGTGAGGTACAAAGAGGTTAAGATTTATAACAGAATGACAATGAAGGATATACATTGTATTAGTCCGTTTCTGTTGCTTATAACAAAATACATGGAACTGGGTATTTTATAAAGAAAATAAAACTTATTGCTTACAGTTTCTGAGGCTGGGAAGTCCAAAGTCCATCTGGTGATGGTGACAGTGACCCAGGGGTCTCACATTACAAGATGGTGGAAGCAGAGAGAGCAGAGACAAAGACAAACTCTCTTCTTTGAAAGTCTGACCACCATTTTTAATCCTTTCACTACAGTATGGTCCCACAATCTAAGCCCCTCTTCAAGGTTCCACATTTCAATTACCATAATAGGATTTCCCACCCTCTTAACAGTCACAGTGGGGGCTAAGTTTCTACTACATAAAACTTCAGGGACACAATTCAAACTTCAGGGGGTTTGGGGGGAACATAATTCATGCCAAAGCATGATTAAGTACCTACTATTCTAATTGTACTCCCCTTTATCAAGAAAGTGGCAAGTGAAAAATGAGAGACTATATCTAGGGGGCACAGCTATACAAATCGGGGAAAAATAAAAGACACAAAAAACTTTCAAAATGTGTTTAATGGAAGATGGAATTAAGAGGAGAATTAGTATCCATGATGAACCCCTTCACCACTTTTACATCTATACTCATATAAGGCCGCACACTCATTTTGTACAAAGCCTATCATTCCTGTCACTCAATTTCCTCATATCTAGGTTTGGCTCCATCAAAACCCACTATTCATTAGAATCCTGGATATACCTATGCCTGGCAAGGAGGATTCTTTCCCCCAACCCTCTCCAAAGAGATTTTTTTTTCCCCCTCTGACAGGGCAAAGTACAAATGTGAATTTTAAGGGTCATTTTTCCCCAGCCCCCAGTGCATCTCATATGATGTTACAGAGGATCCTTCAGATCGGAACGGAGGAGAATGATTTCCTTCAGTGACTTAGCACCAACAGATAGTTTTGAGTCATAGGTTATTCCACTACTCACTGGCTGAGAACCCTTTAGCATTCACGTGGGTCTTTACTTGTTGCAAAGTGAGGATTAGATGATCACAAAGGACCTTCCAACTCTCAGATTCTATGGTGATTAAAATACTTGTTAATGTGATTATAAGAGAAAAGGCAGGGAGATAATGCTTGGGGGAAAAAAAGACAATTCTGAAACTTGCGTCTGAAGAAAAGTCAATGTCACAGTCTAAAAAGCACAGTTTATTAGGAGTTCATCAAAGAACGGGCATAGAAAATAGTAAAGAAAAGCAAAGAGAGCAAAATTAACAAAACTTTGCCAGAAATAAAATAGTAGCAATGTTACTGAAACCTGAACTCTTAATCTCATTTCTGATGAAGTTTCATTATATGCTTTGAGAAACATCTAGCTCTTGAAACATGTTTACCTTACCTAACACAACATGCTTCATTTCATTGATATATTTGCAGAATATTGTTGGGACAAAAAAGCCAGGTTAAAAAAGCTAGGTAAAGCATAAAAAATTAATAAAGAAGAAATTGAGCAAAGAACATTTAAAAAATCCAGGACTCTGTTAATTCCAACCGATGCTGTTTTTAAAAATACGAAGAAGAAACAAACACAATCCAAAATTACCCGAGTAGGATCACATTTATGCTGGTGATGTGCAGTCTAATCTCAGGATACATGAGGGAGATTATCAAATTATATTCATGTTCATGCATGTTAATCAAACATCAGTAAGGCCAAGTTTTTGTTTACAATCTAGAGGAAGAGACAACTATATCCATAAACAATTAATATAAACATGATAATAGAGGACTGGGGTATGGTTATACAACAATGTGAATGTACTTGATGCCAGTGAACTGTACATTTAAAAACTGTTAAAATGGTAAATTTTATATTACCTGTATGTATACTGTACCATAATAAAAAATAACATCCCTGTACCGGCCAGGCACACACACACACAAAGTAATAATAATAATAATAATAATAATAATAATAATAATAATAATAATAATAATAATAATAATAATAATAATAATAATAATAATAATAATAATAATAATAATAATAATAATAATAATAATAATAATAATAATAATAATAATAATAATAATAATAATAATAATAATAATAATAATAATAATAATAATAATAATAATAATAATAATAATAATAATAATAACATTATGGGCCCATACTACTAGTTCCAATTTTAGGGTCAAGGGAAGATCTAGAAAGGCTTCCTGGGGAAGGCGGTTTTGTGGTCAGGTCTTAAAGAAAAATGGGTAGAACTATGAGTCAAAAAAGGGACATGGGGGTTCAGGAGCACTCTAGTCAGAGGAAATGGCTTTGTAAAGGTGTATGGTAGGAAGGCCTGATATATGCTGATGAACGGCAATAAGGGTGCTAAGGCCACAACATTAGGGCAGAAGCACAGGGCTTCAGGGATGTAGTGAAAGGTCAGGCTAAGATAAACATGGTCTAAAAGGCTGGGAGAGGGCCGAGCCCGTGGCGCACTCGGGAGAGTGCGGCACTGGGAGCGCAGCAGCGCTCCCACCGCGGGTACCGGCGCGCTCACAGCGCTCACTGGCTGAGCGCGGTGCAGCCGGTCTCAAAAAGGACAAAAAAAATAAAAAAAAAATAAATAAAAGGCTGGGGGGATAAAGGGTTCTTTGGCTTTCCAAGGCATAAAAAAAAAAAAAAGACTATATTTTGTTTGCTTGTTTGTTTTGAACAGAAAAGCAGCATGATGGATAGAAAGTAGCATGGTCTGGAGAGGAGAGAGATTAGAAGCAAAAAGCCCACTTAGGCAGTTTTTATGAGGTAACTTTAAAAAGAAAATGGAAAGATTCATATTATCTTTCTTTTTTATCTTGTATTTTATGATTGTCTGTGTCTAATTCTTCAAACAGACTCTGAGTTCACTGGGGTTTTTTTTGTTTTGCTTTGGTTTGGGTTTTTTTTTTTTTTTTGCAGCTAGCTTGTATGAGGATCCAAACCCTTGACCCTGGTGTTACAACACCATGCTCTAACCAACTGAACAACCAACCAGCCAGCCCTCATATTATCTTTCAATTATATTTTTCCACAGCCTTTTTGAAGTACCCTCATACAATGCTCCAAGTGAAAATTAGGCCTCAAACGAGGTGATGGCAACTGTGTGGACAGGAAGGGAAGGATGCAAGATAAGACACTGACAGTATCTGATAAATGGTGGGAGTTGAAGGAAAGAAAGGAATCAAAGAGGGCCTTTGGCCTGATTGATTGTGCTAATGATGATGCCATTAATAGAGAGAAGGAACAAGGTTTGGAAGAGTAACTGAGCAGAGAGGAGTATGACAATTTTTGTTTGGGGCATGTTAAGTTTCAGGTATTTGCAGAACATTTAGATAGAAATACCCATAATGAAATTTAAAATACCAGTTTGGAGCTTGGGGAAAGGGGCAGTCCTTCTCAAAAAATGATAATTTAAGACTAGAAAGTTCAGTTTTCATTCAGCAAACATCTATTGATCTCTTACTATATGCCAGGCACTGTTCTAGGTGGTTGGGGATACAGTGATAAACAAAACAGACAAGGTCCCTGTACTCACATAACTTAAATTCTTATATGGGAGAGGCAGAGAGTGAACAAAAATAAACAAGAACAGTATCAGATAGTGAGAAATACTGTGTAGAAAATTTAAATAGAGTGATATGATAACTAGTGACTGGTGGTGACTAGAGATTAAGTGGTCAGGAAAAGCCTTTGTGAGGAGGTCATGTTAAGCCAAGATCTGAAAAACAAGATGGAGCCAGCCTGGTAAAAGTCAGAGAGAAGAATGTTCCAGGCAGAGGGAAAAAGCTTGGTGAGTTTGAGGAATGGAAAAAAGGGTATACCGTGGCTGGACAATAATGGACAAAGGAAGAGGAGGTGGAGAGAGATGGGCAAAACAAGATAATATAAGGCTTTGGCAGCCTGGGTAAGAAGTTTGGAATTTTATTCTAAGTGGAATAGGAACCATTAGAGGGTTATTGTTTTGGTTTTATTGTGTTTTTAAAAAAAACATAAAATTTATCACCTTAATAATTTTTAAGTGCACAGTACAATAGTATTAACTACATTCACATTGTTGTGTAACAGATCTCTAGAACTTTTTCTTTTTGCAAAACTGAAACTCTATATCCATCGAATAACTCCCCGCCCCAACCAGCCCTTGGTAACCCACCATTCTACTTTCTGTTTCTAAGAGTTTGACTACTTTAGATACCTCATATAAGAGGAAGCATGCAATATTTTGTCTTTTTGTGACTGGCTTATTTCACTTAGCATAATGTCCTCAAGGTTCATCCATGTTGTAGCATACAACAGGATTTCCTTTATTAAGGGTGAATAAAATTTCATTTTATGTATATACAACATTTTCTTCCATACCGTTTTCACTAGTGGCTGCATCATTTTATTTTATTTTATTATTTTATTTTTATTTTTTTGTCCTTTTTGAAACCGGCTGCACCGCGCTCAGCCAGTGAGCGCTGTGAGCGCACCGGTCATCCCTATATAGGATCCGAACCTGCGGAGGGAGCGCTACTGCGCTCCCAGTGCCGCACTCTCCCAAGTGTGCCACGGGCTCGGCCCATCATTTTAAATTCCCACCAACAGTGCACAAGGAATTTTCTACACCCTCACTAATACTTTCTATTTTCTGGGGGTTTTGTTTGTTTGTTTTGATAGTGGCCATCCTAAGTGGTATGAGGTGATACCTCACCTTGGTTCTGATTTGCATTTCCTTGATGATTAGCGACACTGAGCATGTTTTCAAATGCTCGTTGGCCATTTGTATATCTTCTTTGGAGAAATGTCTAAGTCCTGTGCCCATTTATTAATTGGACTACATGGTTTTTGTTGTTGAGTTGTATCAATCCCTTTATCAAACATACAGTTTGCAAATATTTTTTTCCCATTCCATAGGCTGCTTAAAACTCTGTTGTTTCACGTTTGACTATGTTTCACACTGATTTACAGTATTTGTGATTCAAAACATTGATTCACAATGTTTGCTGTTTAGTACACTGGAAGTTTTTGAGCAAAGGTATGGTATCTGAATTGCCTTTTTAAAAGATCATTCTGACTGCTGAGTAGAAAATGACTGTAGTGGAGCGAAGGGGAGGCAGGATGATGAATTAGAAGATAATGGTAACTTGGATTAGATTGTTAGTGGAGATGAAGAGGACAGATTCAGATGTAGAAAGCACTTCTTTATAAGGAATAAAAAAGGAATTCTAGATTTTTGACTTGAGAACTAGGGAGATAGCAGTGTAATTTGCTGAAAAGAGGAATGAGGACAAAGGAAACAGATGTGACATGCCTACAGTTCTGTCTTTCTTCTTCTCGTCTTACTTTACTTATTTCCTTGGTGTCACATGCAGTCCCATCATTTTAAATATTGACTACAGGCTGATAACTCTCAAATTTCTATCTCCATCCTAGACTTCATTCCCAGATTCCAGACTTATATATCCAATTGCCTATTCAATATCTCTACTTGGATAGCACAAACTTAAAGACTTGGAGTCATATTTCATTTCCAAAGGGTCAGAAAATCACGCTAGCTGTAATTTCAAAGTATATCCAGAACCCAAAGATTTCTCCTTGCCTCCATTGCTGCAGCCCTGGTATAAGGCTCCACCATTTCTCTGCATGGATTTTTCAGAAAAATTTTTTGACACTTATTAATTGAAACTTAATTATTGTACATATTTATAGGTCTGTATGGATTTCTGCAATCACTCCTAATGGTTTTCGTGTTCCTGCCCTTGACCTTCTATATTTTTTCTCAACAGAGATGCCATAGTAATTCTGTTAAAATGAAAGTCAGATATTATTCCTCTGTTCAAAACAGTACAGTGACTCCCTGTATTTCACTCGGACTAAAAGCCAAAATCTTTACAGTGGCTGAAAGCCCTACATGATTTGACCCTCATCACCGGCCCTCCCCTCTCTAACCTTTTATACTACCGCCATCACTGGCTCTGCACCAGACACACTGGCCTCTTTGCTGTTCACTGGATACATTAGGTACCTCCCAACTTTGGAATTAATCCAAGTTTCCATTATCTTCTAATTCATCTCCATGCTTCCCTTTTGCTCCACTACAGTCACTTTCTTTTTTTTTTTTTTTTTTTTTTTTTTTTTTTTTTTTTCCGTGTCCGGCAACGGATCGCAACCCTCAGTGTTGCCCCCGTACCGGACCGGGGACCGGCAACGGGATTGCAACACTCGGTGTTGCTCCCGCGCCTCGCTCAGCCAGTGAGCGGGAACCGGTCTGTATGTGGGATCCGAACCCTCGGACGGGAGCGCCGCCGCGCTTCCCAAGCGGCGCACCATCCAGTGCGCCACCGGGCCGGCCCCACTACAGTCACTTTCTACTCAGCAGTCAGAATGATCTTTTAAAAAGGCAATTCAGATATCACACCTTTGCTCAAAGGGAACTCTACCTGTTCCCTTTGCCTGGAATGCTCTTTCCCCAGATATCCCTGCTCAACTAACTCTCTCATCTCCAGCTCTTTGCTCCAATTTCAACTTGACATGAGGTCAGGTCATCCTGACCTCTACACTTAAAGTTGCCACTTACTTCTCTCCAACACTATTCCTATGCCCATCCCACCAACAATCCCAATTCCTCTTACCCTTTTCTTTGTTATTTTTCTCTACAACACTTAACAATTTACCTATTATGTTCATTTGCTGCTGCTTCTCTCTATAAGATTATAAGCAGCATGAGAGCAGAGATCTTTGTTATGCCCAGTGATGGATATTCCAAGCACTAAAACAGTACCTGCTACACAATAGTCTTTCAATAAATATTTGTTGAATGAATGAAAGGAGGTTGGGGTAGTGGAAAATTAAGACTTTTTTTTTTAATAAAAAAAGATGACTGGTAAGGGGATCTTAACTCTTGACTTGATGTTGCCAGCACCAGGCTCTCCCAAGCAAGCCAACTGGCCATCCCTATACGGGGATCCGAACCTGTGGCCTTGGTGTTATCAGCACCACACTCTCCCAAGTGAGCCATGGGCCAGCCCAAGACATATATTTTTAATGCATTAATTTTGAGATGCCCATTGAACATCCATGTGGAGGTGTCAAATAGACTTTGCCTTCCCAGAATAGATACAGGTATATAATCACAAGCTTAGTAATTTGGTCTTAACCTTTTCTCTTAGAAGGCAAGGCTGTCTTTTAGCTTTCTCTTATCTTCTACCATCTTGGTACTCACTTTGGGTCTGGCAGGAAATTAATAGGATGCTGATATTCATATCCCTACCAAGTCATATTTAGTGACTAGGTTACATTAGTCACCTTTCGTCATTGCTAACCTATGATCATCTTTGGTAATTCTCACTTATACCTGTCGACTCACACATGTTATTCATTGTACATGATATTTATTAAAAATATTTTCCAAACTTTACTACTATATTGGTCACAGTACAATGTTCATTGTGTATAAGACATTATACTAAGATTATTGGGATTTATAAATAAGAGACATACTTCCATCCAGAGTTTAGAGCCTTGGTGAGAAAGTAAAACAGAAAACACAAAAAAGTAACCATTTCAGAGCACTGTAAATGTAAACTAATGTAAGTACTTTTGCACATGTAAAATTTAGTAGCTGTGTTAAAAAGCAAACATGGCCAAATTACACTTTAATTATGCCAGAAGGCAGTGAAGTAGATTACTTATAACACTATAATCACCAGGCTTGAGTTCTAGCATTCTTCTGTCTATCCCTTATCTTACTTCAGTAGCAATTTAAAAAACACTAGCTAAGAGGCAGCAAGAAGACCAAGTTTACAGTAACATTTTAGAGTGTTATCTATCAGTTTTTTAACTGAAACTTTAATAGGACCATAACTAGCCAGCTCCAACCAATGACACATATAAATATATCCCCCAGGGTAGCAGGTAGAGAAGAGGTACAGAAGTCTTCTAAAAATAAGACTTAATTCCAAGAGAAGAAAATATATTTAGTGGCTTCTAGTCCTACAGATCACACACTATAAACACTGATTTTTTTTTTTTTTTTTTTTTTTTTTTTTTTTTCTCCACACACACCCAAACAACAGCTGATTCTACCTCCCATCTTACTGTCCTTCCCTCATCAGTGAAGAAGACAGAAGCTTGGCAGCTTAAACCTATACACACATTTTTTTTTTTTTTTTTTTTTTGTCTTTTGTCTTTTTCCGTGTCCGGCAACGGATTGCAACCCTCAGTGTTGCCCCCGTTCCGGGCCGGGGACCGGCAACGGGATTGCAACCCTCGGTGCTGCTCCCGCGCCTCGCTCAGCCAGTGAGCGGGAACCGGTCCGTATGTGGGATCCGAACCCTCGGGCGGGAGCGCCGCCGCGCTTCCCAAGCGGCGCACTTATCCAGTGCGCCACCGGGCCGGCCCTAAACACTGATTTTTTAATATATAATTCTATGAACAATCCAAAACTAAAGGTCAGATTCATGGATATGAGCCTCTTTTTGTAGGCCCTATAGATTTGAGAAAATTTTACAGAGAATAGTGTACCTAACTGCAACATTAATATTAGCTTCACAGTGTAGAATCTAGTGGAAATACAGAATATCAGTTAAATCTTGGCATACATTCCCAAATTTTCTTTTGATAAGACCAAATTTAAGTTAAACAAAAAGCCATGTAAAATGATATTAGAAATAAAAGAATGACCACTTAAAAACAATACAAAAATCATTATCTTTATTATGTTTCAGCAGTAATCAGAAAATATAAAAAGATCTCAGCAACAAAACCCACAAAATATATAGGATGAAAGTTATAAAATGTATAATACAAATAAATATTATAAAATTTTGCTGAGGGACATAGAAGATTTTAGTAAAGAGTTATCATGTCTCTAGATAGGAGGCTTAGAAAGATATCAAATTCCCCCAAATTAATTTATAAATATCATGCAAAAAACAGATTTTTATTGCAACTGGCAAAATGATCTAGAAGTAAATTTGGAAAAATAACTTTGTGAGAATTTCTGAGAAAGGGTGAGAATATCTAAGAAAACATCTAAAAAATAAGAATAATAAGTGGGAACTTGCACCAGATATTAAAGTATATGTTATAAAATTATACTTACTAAAGCACTTCATTTCAGATGTCAAAATAAACAGACAAATAGAACAAGACAGAAGTCACAGTAACCGAAACTAAAGCATTTGGAGTATGATTAAAAAGACATTTTACACCTATAGGGAGAAAATTAGTAACTGTTACATGAAAAAAAAAACTGGTTAACTAGGTGGCAAAAAATACAGGTGGAACTTTAATCCATAGGAAATTTAATGTAAAAATGAAACCATAAACAAAACTAGAGGCCAACATAAATATTTTTATACTCTCAGGATGAGGAAAGGCCTTCTAAGTATGACATCAAAATAGCATGAAATCATGAAAGGAATAGAATGATAGACTTAACTAGTTAGCCAAAAAACTACCATCAAAAAAATTAAGAAGGAAATGAAAGACTAAGGGAAAAAAAAAAAAAAAACAGATGAAAAAGGATTATAGAATATTTCGAAGTAACAATTTAGTAATATGTTTATATTTTAAAAAGGCATGACCTTAACATAGAAATTCTTTTTCCAAGAACTTATTCTAATATAACAGCTATAAAGATGAGGACTATAGTGTTTAAATTGAAGCAGAATAAAACTGAAAACAACCTAAATGTCCAAAAATGGAGCAGCCTCATACCAACCAGCTGACAAATCCCCCAGAACAAAAAACAAATATCCAAAAAAAAATGGATAGCCAGTTTAGTAAATTATGATATAAAACGGGCTACTATGCAACCATTTAAAGTATTGCAGACACACATTTGTTTTTATCATGATATTTATCACACATTAATCAAAAAGGTTATAAAGCAGTGTATACAAGACAAATCTTTTTGTGATACTTCAAATTTTATTCTTCTTTGAAGCACAGAGTTTCTTAAACAATGCCCCTTTACTCAAGTATGAAGTAACCAATTCAAAACAATTTTGAAAATCTCTCTAATCAACATGCTGGTTTAAAGCTTTTTTAAAAGTCAGGCTATGGAGTTGTAATTTATATGCTGTAAAACTTGTCCCATTTAAGTGTATAATGGAATGTATACAGTCATATAACTACTACCACAATCAAAATACAGAACATTTGCATCACCCCCAGAAAGTTCCCTGTCCCCAGCTCCCAGGCCCTGGACAACCATTACTTGAATTTCTTTCCCTATATTTTTGTCTTCTCCAGAATAGGAATCATACAGTGTATAGCCTTTTATATCTGGCTTCTTTCACTTAGCATAAATCTTTTGAAATCCATCTGTATTATTACATATATAAACAGTTCTTTTTATTACTAAGTAAGTATATTCTATCATATAGATGTAGTACAGTTTGTTTATCCATTATGTGATGGATATTTCAGTTGTTTACTGTTTTTTTTGTTTGTCTGTTTTGGTGATTATGAATAAAGCTGTGCTTAGATTATAGTGTGGAGAAATGTCTTCATGTCTTTTGGGTAAACATCTAGGAGTGACACAGCTGAGTCATACGGTAAGATTAAGTGTAAATTTATAAAAAACTGTCTGCTTTCCAAAGAGGTAATACCATTTTCACATTCCCACTAGCAATGTATAAATATTCCAGCTGCTATGCATCATCATCTAACAAGTTGCTTGAGCAACTAGTCAGACTTTAAAATTTTAAGCATTCTAGAGTGTGTATTTCATTGTGGTTTTCATTTGTATTTCCCTGACAACTAATGATATTGCATATCCTTTTGTTCCTCATGAAAAGACATCTTTCATGTCCTTATCCTCCATCTTTATTGGGAGACCCTGGAAGCCACAGACTGTTGGTGAGATATGAGGGAGTTGGAGAAAGGGCTCCCATAAAGTTGTCGATGAATTCCTGGGTTCAATCCTAAACTGCACATGTGTGGGTCTGACCTTAAACAGCACACTAAAAGCACTGAGGGGGCCGGCCCGGTGGCGCACTGGAGAGTCCGCCGCTTGGGAGCGCGGCGGCGCTCCCGCGGAGGGTTCGGATCCCATGTGGAGACCGGTTCCCCCTCACTGGCTGAGCGAGGTGTGGCCGCAACACCGAGGGTTGTGATCCCGTTGCCGGTCCCCAGTATGGGCACGACACCGAGGGTTGCAATCCCATTACCGGTCAGTAAAAAAGACAAAAAAAGGGAAAAAAAAAAAAAAAAAAAAAGCACTGAGAACTGAACTACAGAATAGGACACTGCTTAGGTCCCAGACTGACCCCCGAGTGGTGCACACGCAGGACAGATCTGAACAGCACTGCAAAGGCTCTGAAAACTGAACAGACATTGGAATCACAGCCCACTTAAGGTGAGTCAAAAATTGCAACTGAATCTGAATCGTCACCTGCTAGAACAAACAAATAAAAAATTACTATTTTCTTAATAGAGTTAAACAAGGCCCAGATCTCATAAGATTCAAAATGTCTGAGATATAACCCCAAATTATTTGACATTAAAAGAACAGTAAAATCTCAACAAATTGCAAGGAAAAAACTCAATAGAACGCCAACTCCAAGATGACCTCGATGATGGAATTATCACACTAACTTTAAAGCAGTTACTATAGCCACGCTCCAAGGAAGTGAAATTAAATATTCTTAGAAGTGAAAGAAACAAGAGACATAAAAAAGAACAAAATGGAAATTTCAAAACTGAAAAAATATAATAACTGAATTCAAAAATTTACTGGATAGGTTCAAAAGAAGAATGGAAATGATAAGGAGAAAGAGAGTTATCTCGGATATAGGTAAGTAGGAATTACCTAATGTGAACAACAGAGAAAGATAAATTAAAAAAAAAATGATAGCAGAGTTTGGGGAATAATAGTAAAAGTTCTGACATTGTTGTGATCAGAGCAGCAGTAGAAGAGGAAAAAAAATGCCATGCAGGAAAAAAAAAAAAAAAGTTGAGAATAAAATGGCTGAAAACTTCACAAATTTGGCAAGCCATAAACCTACTTTCAAGAAGCTCAGCAAGTCCCAAACAGGATAAACTCAAAGAAATCCATGCCTAGATACTTCATAATCAAACTGCTAAATACTAAATACAGTGAAAAAATATTGAAAGTAGCTAGAGAAAAATAATGTGTTTATACAGGGGAAACAATTCAAATGACTGTGAATTTCTCATCAGAAGCCATGGAGGCCAGAGGCAATGGCACAAAATTTTTAAAGTGCTCCAGTAAACAAACAAACAAACAACAGTCAATCCAGAACCCAGAGTTTTATATCCACTGAAAATATCCTTCAGGAATGAAGGCAAAACAGACATTCTCAGTGAAGGAAAACTAGAAGAACTCACTGTAAGCAGACTTGCTTTAAAAGAAATGATAAAGTTCTTCAGGCAGAAGGGAAATGATGCCAGAAAAAATCTTGGAACTTCAAGAATGAAGAAAATCAACTGAAATGGTAAGTATCCGGGTAGATATAATAAACTATTTTTCTCCTAAGTTCTTTAGAGTATGTATGATAGCTGAAAGTAAAAATTATAACATTGTCTGGTGGGGTTTCCAATGTATGTAGATATAATACGTATGACAAGTACAACATAAAAGGCAAGAATAAAGGGTGCAATGGTAAGGTTTATACATTCTTCTTGAAGTAGTACAATATTAATTTTAGGTAGAACTGTGAAAAGTTAAGTATGTAAATTGTAATTCCTAGAGCAACTACCAGAACAAACTAAACAGAGAAATATAGCTAAAAAAACATTAGGTAAATTAAAATGAAATACTAAACAACATTCAAACAATCAAATAAAAGGCAGGAAAGGGGAAGTCATAGAATAAAAAACAGTGGGACAAACAGAAAAATACTTAAAAGGTAAACCTAAATCCAAACATATAATTATATTCAATGTAAATGGTGCAAACACACCAACTAAAAGACAGAAATTGTCAAACTGAATTAAAGAATAAGACCCAACTCTATGCTGTGTAGGAGAAACTCACTTTAAATATAATGACATGGGTAAGTCAAAATTAAAAGAATGGAAAAAATATATACCACGCAAACACAAATCAAAAGAAAGATGGAGTAGCTATACTGCTGTAGAATAAAGGAGACTTCCAAGCAAGTAAAAATGCCAGGAATAAACAGAGACATTATATAATGATAAAAAGGTCAATTAAACAAGATGACATAATACTAAATGTGTACGCACCTAAGAGTACTTCAAAAATACATGAAACAAAAACTGATAGAACTAAAAGGAAAAATGGGCAAATCCACAATTACAGTGCAGATTTCAACATTCTTCTCTCAGTAATCAACAGAACAAGTAGAAAGAAAATCAGCAAAGGACAGACAAGAATTCAATAACATTATCAACTTTGAGGTAACTAGATCTAAATGATACTTATATTATACTCCACCCAACAACAGCAGAATGCACATGCTTTTCAAGTACACATGGAAAATTCACCAAGACAGACCATATCCTGGGTCATAAAGCAAACGTAACAAATGTAAAAGAACTGAAATCATACTAAGTTCTCTGACCATGATGGAATTAAACAGAAATCAATAGCAGAAAGATATCTTCAAAATATCCTTCTCTTGATGCAATCTCATAATGTAAAGCACATTTCCTGAGTCTATAATAATAAACTATTCTCAGAAAGCAATTAGTAAATTATGATACTTACCTTAATCTATTTTTTTCTAAACTTGAGTCACTGTCAGAAAAGTAGCAAACTAACTTTTATTTCACAGGACAAAAAAGATAAAGCAATCCTAGCTTTAAAACATCCAGCAGAAAAATAAATAAAATGTCAAAAAGTCTTAATTCACCAACTTCAATTTTAGTTTAAAAATTACTTTTCTGGAAAAATTATCTAGAAACTTGGAAACAAATGGGGATATTAACCGTCTGATTATGAATAATTTAAGAATTTTTTGTGAGATGCCACAAATAGGCATTACATGCCATTTAAGTTAAACTTAACATTTATTTTTCCAATACTAAATGTCAAAGACTGTATAATAAGTAATCTTAACTAGGTAGCTGGTTCAGACTTGTCTTGATTTTTCCTTCAACACAAAACCTACTCAGACAAAGCTACACTTCACTGTATCAGGGAATAGCCATTCATCTGTAGAAAGGCCTGACATTACTAACAGCTGCAGCAGCTGTCCAATTCAGTTAATACATTTGTTTATTTTTTAAGCTGATATATATCATTTGGCTCAACAGAAAGGAGAAATGTCAGATTTCAGAATAATATCTCCATCTGGTCAAAAAAATCTTTAATTTTGGGAATAAAACATTCAGTTATAGGCATACTTCAAAGCAATAAAGCACTTTGCTAATAGTATAAAGGCTCTGTTATTTACCCTACTTATTAAAAATCATAAATAAGCAAGCTTCTATTAACCATTAGCCTCCCAGGGGGTGAACTGGACCAATGATCTTTGTTTATTCATACTAAAATAACTGAAAAATTATGCAACACTTCACAAATTTTTAAGTTGGTATCCAAATGTTTTCATCTTGTTTAAATAGTCGTAAACAACGTAATTGCCTGCATAATAATAAATTATTTTTTTTCTGGTGGTTGGTGGTACTTGATGTTATTAACACTGCACTCTAAACAACTGAGCTAACCTGCCAGCCTAAAATTTGATAGTTTTAAATAAAACTTTGACATTATTTTAAATGTATTCAATAAAAATACCGGAGATTTGATTTCTAGAATCATCTATTTAAAAATGGCACGAACACACATCTTCTTTAACAGTAGAAATCTTACATCTTCCCTTTTTCTCCTTGAACTTTTCTTCGATTCCACTTCCTCCACAGAATGTTATTTGAATGTGATATACCTTCATGCTTGAATCATTCATTCCATGTCCTACATTACTTCAGTCTACAATATATATGTATATTTAAATTTTTCTTAATTTCCAATGACCATAATACCCTAAGTATTAAATTTTTGTCTTCCAGGTTGAATTATTACAATAACCACTGGCAAACAATTTATCAAAAAGGAATAGTTTTATGATAAATTTTGAGAAATAATAAACACAACAGGTAATAATCAATAAAAATGTATCTTTTAATAAAATGTTTGGGGTGATGCTTTGATGGCTTTTATGCTACCATTGCCGTAATCATCTAATTTTCCCTTTTGTTTTGGTGCCCTGAAGTTTGTAAAACTCTGAGGCAATACACCATAATGGGATTCAGATGGTTAGAAAACCGAGCCTGTCTTCAGTCAAGTGGAAGAAGAGATTATGAGATAGAACTTACACAGCAAACATCTTTCTCAGGCAGACCAATTTTAGGAAGGAGTAGATCTGGAAATTAATTTCCTTGAAGTTATCCATACTAACTGGTCTCTCCCTCCTCCCTGTTCATACCTCAGTTTGAAAACCACTGATTTCGACTATTTCCTCTTCTCACAAGGGGAACTAACAGAGTCAAAAGGTATACATTTTACATTTTGCTTTTAAACCTACCTACCAATCCAGAGTTTTCTGGACTCAGAAAAAAGTGAACGCAATGTACAATGAAACCTACCATGCTTTAATTCCTTTAACAGAATAAAAGAACAAGACCCAAAGTATAACCATTGATCACAACAAACTGTGATCGATACCAATACTAATTGCTATGGGTAGCTAAATCTTCTAACCAAAGGATCTACTCATAACCATCAAACTCTTTCAATCCATTTGTCTTATAACTAATCTTCATATGCTTTAAGACACTCAATTCATCTTTATCATGGAACAGTATCTCTATTACTGTTTTCACTACAGAGAGATCTAGCTTTAAAGGGGAGGGGGGACTTCAATAAATTCAATTCTTCACTTAAAGATACTAATGATTTACTCTTTTATCTGAAGCAGAAAGCCAATAGAAAAAATATAGTCAACGCTTTAGTGTTAAGACTTAATCACAGCAGGTGTTTCGTTTTTTTTTTACTTGTCTCAGCAAGCCAACTATAAAGTGTCAAAGTGTATATAATACAAGAACCCCACTACCCTTTCACAGGAAAACTACAGTGCATTTTTTTAAATAGGAAAAGGATTTTATTTTTTTATCTTGTTATTCCAATAGGTAAGAATGTAGGAATATAGATAGGCAATTTCCACTCCATATTTAAATTTGGAGCTTAATGTTCTTCCTTTAATAAAACTACTTCAAAGGATAGTGAGACATTCTTACAACTGTGACTTTTGTGAACAATTTCTTTACAAATAGTGAGTTATTAAGTGATAGTTTTGCACACCCTAAGATACTTTTAAAAGCTAATGAGCATGATGTTCATAAAATTTTTTTTTTCCTTTTTGTCATTTTTACTGACCAGTAATGGGATCGCAACCCTTGGTGTCGCGCCCGCACTGGGGACCGGCAATGGGATTGCAACCCTCGGTGTTGCGCCCGCACCGCGCTCAGCCAGTGAGCGGGAACCGGTCTCCACATGGGAACCGAACCCTCGGCGGGAGCGCCGCCGCACTCCCAAGCAGCACACTCTCCAGTGTGCCACTGGGCCGGCCCCATAAAAATTTTTAAGTGGAAGATCCAGGCCAAATGAATGGAAAAAACAGAGATTTCCCATAAAAAAATTTCCCAAATTCCTAATCTTTAGATTCAAGCTCACGTTGACCCAATCTTAACCAAACTTGGTCTTTGTATTCCGAGTAACTTATCTTGTGAAAATCTACTTCCTTTACCACTCCCATTGAATATATATTTGCTAATGACATTATTCTACAAAGTTACAGTCCTGCATCTGTTTCCAGTTTTGTTTAACTTGGTCAACACTATCTCTCACACAGTTCTTTGAATTGCATTTTCCTTTTTTTTTTTTAAAGTGTTCTCCCCGTCTCTACCACCTTAGTTAAACAGAAAAAAGGGAGGAAAAGCACATCTAATTTATTTACATTGCATCTGCAGATTTGGGGACCAAATCCTAAAGCAGCGTTTGGTGCTCAAACTTCATATACACCTATTATCACATTACTAAGTCCACAACTGCACTGCTCCTAAAGGTGAAATTCTATGTTAGGTTATATTTCAGCTTACTAGAGCAAACTCATGACTCAAGTAGAAGCAAATATTCTGTCTGGATTATTGTTTTACCTTTTTGATTTCCTTATTAAGTTAGGCAGCACTTAGATTAAACAGAAAAAGAAAAAGAGATTCAACCAGTTCCTTAATGTACAAGATCAGATAAAAATAAAACCACTTTACTAATGCACATTTAATTAAGAATTGTACTTTTAAAACAAACAGGCTGAGAATTAATATATGAATTGTCAGCATTCCTTAAAGAAAACATTCCAGTACAAAATGCCAGAAGTGCATTCACTTTGGAGGTGAAAAAACACCCATCTGTTCATTTATATATATGCTCTAGTTGGATTTTTGGCTCTAAGCAACTAAATTATGCCAGGAAACAAAATCAATTCAATTTTCAAAATTACATACACTGCTGTATGCCTTCCAAATGTCTTATAACTCCTAAATCTCTAATTTTGATTTCTCTCTTAAGCTTCAGAACCTATTTTCTCACTGTCCATTGGGAGCTTGTGACTAGTTCATCAAGTTACCACCTCCAATTTTTACTTCCCGGCAACATACAGAGGCACCCTTACACGCACACACTACTCCAATTAATTTTCCCATTCTCATCATCGTTCTTACTTGTCCAGGTTCAAAAGCCTCAAAGTCATATCTTTGGTCCCTTCTTCTCCTTAACATTCTGTTCTACCTTTTTTTTTTTTTTTTTGCTTTTTGTCTTTTTTCGTGACCGGCAACGGATCGCAACCCTCAGTGTCGCGCCCGTACCGGACCGGGACCGGCAACGGAATCGCAACCCTCGGTGTCGCCCCCACACCTCGCTCAGCCAGTGAGCGGCCGGTCTGTATGTGGGATCCAAACCCTCGGCGGGAGCGCCACCGCACTTCCCAAGCGGCGCACTGTAGCAGTGTGCCACCGGGCCGGCCCCCCTGTTCTACCTTTTAACCAATGGTCAGTCCTGCAATTCTTCTTGCACAATTTCTTATATATTTCTTATTCCCTTTTCATTCCCACACATACCTCTAGATAAAACCCTTATCTCCAAAACAGACTTCATTCTATAATGACTATAAAAACCTCCCTTAGCCTCCCTTCCTCTAGGATTTTCTCTGCCAATACATTTTGCACAAAGATAACTCCAAAATGAATAGCACCACAATGTCCTTACTATCAAAGAATTCACACTGTAACAGGAGCACAAAAAAAACTATTAACAGCATAAGAGTATAAGCATTATGTACATCTTCCCTAAGTGTGACAACTGGTAAGTTACTTAGACATCTATACCTCAGATTAGTAAATACACTCTGCATGAAAATTAGATGTGAAACCAGTATTCTGTGTATGTTCATTAGGTAAGATTGGTTTACTATGTTATTCAAGTGTACTGTATCCTTATTCATATTTTTGTCTTCATGATCTAACATGATTACTGAGAGAGGCATGTTTTAAATTTTCTACTGTATTTATGAATTTGTCTAATGATATCAGATACTGTATTTTTTCACTTACTATTTATTTGATTCTTTTTCGTTTTAGATTCCAATTTTCTGGTATTCTATGGATTAATTCATAACACCCTATTTAAGGACACAGAAAACATTCCTCAAGAATTCATTTTGGTCCATTTTTGGACTAAATCTAACCTTTTAATAAACTTTTGAAACAGTTTGGTAGTTATTTTCCCTATGTTCTTCCCTGTCAGCAATCTACTTCACACTGAATGCACCTCAATATTTAGAGCACATTAGTGCTGCTCAGTCTGACCTCCACTTTAGGGAGAGAACAGTTGCCCACATGATCAAAGGAGTTTATATTCACACACAAAAAAACTGAACTGGTTTCATTATATGCTCTCTGGTCATCTTTCATAACTTTCTGCCCATAGGATAAAAGAAGTGGGAAGAAAGTGTGATAAATCCACAGAACATTTTCTTTTTCCATTGGACAAAAGAAATCATAATTACTAGTTTAAAAAGGCTCAACCCCAAGTTAGTAGTGTCTTAAAAAAACAGATATAAAGCATTATGGCAGCTGTCCTAACTAATTATAGAATGCATAGACTCACTTGAGCAACTCATAGGCCTGACAAATATACTTCTGACCAATTTCCTATTTCGGTATTCATTCATATTATAAAGGAAGGCAATCTAAAAGTAGATGATCTAATATTTGTGGTCCAATCCTCACTGGAAATGACTGAGATGTAAAAACAATCCAGAGCAAAAGAAAAACCCCAATAATAAGTTATAGTAAGGTGTTTTGGTCCTACTTAGATATGAAAATAAATCAATTCTACCATATGCTGATCAAGTATTGTGTTTTTTCAAACTGGAGGTCATAACTCATTAGTGGGTTGTGAGATATGTTAGTGGGTTCAGACAAAACTTTTTTTAATGAAATAGACTAGAAGAAATAATACCAGAATATTTCAAAGGTTAAGTATTGTTTCATGAAGTTGCTTCAGTTTTATGTGCACATACATTCATGAAATGTATGTAAATGACTAAAAAGTATTTCATATTATAGGTCACAATTGAAAAAGTTTGATCCCCAAAGTAATCTACAGATTCAATGCAATCCCCACCAAAATTCCAATGACATTTTTCTCAGAAATGGAAAAAACAATCCAAACATTCATATGGAATAACAAAAGACCGCAAATAGCCAAAGCAATCCTGAGCAAAAAAAAAATAAAGCTGGAGGCATAACACTACCTGACTTCAAACTATACTACAAAGCTATAGTAACCAAAACAACATGGTACTGGCATAAAAACAGATACATGGACCAATGGAACAGAACAGAGAATCCAGAAATCAACCCATAGACCTACAGCTATCTGATCTCTGACAAAGGTACCAAGTCCACACACTGGGGAAAAGACTGCCTCTTCAGCAAATGGTGCTGGGAATATTAGATATTCATATGTAGGAGAATGAAACTAGACCCATACTTCTCACCATATACCAAAATCAACTCAAAATGGATTAAAGAATTAAATATACATCTTGAGACAATAAAACTCCTTAAAGAAAACATAGGGGAAACACTCCAGGAAGTAGGATTTGGTACAGACTTCATGAATACAACCCCAAAAGCACAGCCAACCAAAGGAAAAATACACAAATGGGATTATATCAAACTAAAAAGCTTCTGCACAGCAAAAGAAACAATTAACAGAGTGAAGAGACAACCAACAGAATAGGAGAAAATATTTGCAAAATACGCATCTGACAAAGGATTATTATCAGAACATAAAAGGAACTCAACTTAAGAGCAAAAAAAAAAAGTAATCCAATTAAGAAATGGGCAAAGGAGCTGAATAGGCATTTCTCAAAGGAAGATATACAAATGAATGTCAGACATATGAAAAAATGCTCAACATCACTCAGCATTCAGGAAATGCAAATCAAAACCACTTTGAGATACCATCTCACTCCAGTCAGGATGGCTAATATCCAAAAGACTGAGAATGATAAATGCTAGTGAGACTGCAGAGAAAAAGTAACCCTTCTGCACTGTTGGTGAGACTGCAAAATAGTGCAGGCTTTATGGAAAATGGTATGGAGGTTCCTCAAACAATTACAGATAGATCTGGCCCAGCTATTCCACTGCTGGTAGTGGAATGGTAGCATTCCCAGAGGAATGGAAATCATCATGTCGAAGGGATACCTGTACTCCCATGTTTACTGCAGCACTATTTACAATAGCCAAGAGTTGGAACCAGCCCAAATGTCCATCATCAGTTGAGTGGATAAGGAAAATGTGATATATCTACAAAATGGAATACAACTCTGCTATAACAACAACAAAAAAGAAATACTATCATTTGCAGCAACATGGATGGACTTAGAGAAAATTATATTAAGTGAAATAAGCCAGGCACAGAAAGAGAAATACTGCATGTTCTCACTTATTTGTGGGAGCTAAAAATAAATAAATTAATAAATATACAAATAAATAGGGGGGCAGAAGACACAACAATCACAACAATTTCTTGAACTTGTTAAGACAAGTGAACAGATATGATGTTGATGGGAGGGGAGGGGGAAGAGTGAGAGGTGAAAGGAGGAATTGGTAAAGGGACATGAAAATCAACTACATTGTATATTGATAAATTAAAATAAATAAAAAGAAATTTTTTTTAAGTTTGAAAAATACTTATCTAGGACCTAACAGTAAGGCAAGTTTATTTTCTCACAATAGGAGCAAAACTAGGAAGAATACTTTTGTAAATTTTTGTAAGATTATCTAGTCTAAAGATCATCTAAGATTTTAAATAACTATGTTCTCATTTTTCAGATGGCAAGAATTAATTAATTCAAAAATTTTAAAAAGATTGTTTACCTTCTATGTACCAGGCATGGTTCTATGTGCTAAACATAAAAAATGGAATAAAATAAAGCCCTTATCCTCATGAAGTTTAAACTCCAGCAGAGATAAGTAGCCATGGTGCCATATGCTAGGTTAAGCGCTTTACAACATATTCTCACTTGAGACTCATAATCCTGTGAGGTAGATAGTATTTATCTTTATCTTATATATGTGGGACTGAAGCTTAGAGAAATTCATTAACTTGTCCAAGATATCTTTCTCTTGTGTGCACGCATGCACACACACACACACAGAACTGGTCAAGGCAGAATTGATATTCAAACCCAAGGCAGTAGGATTCCAAAGCACTGCTCTTAGCACTATACTACAATGCCATCTATATCCTTCTATTTGTAGGAAAATAAAATATAATAATGTTTTACACACAAAACTTGTAAAAGTTACATAAAACTGTGACCTTTGATCAAATAATTTCAATTATACGTAGTTGTGGTTACTTGCCCATTCTTAAATTTTATAAGTTGAAAGAGGGCAATTCTTAAATATTGATGTAAAAACTACAGTTCAGTTTCATTAAATTAGCTTTGAAATAAACATACTAAGCCATCAGCTGATTTTTATGTCTTCAAAAGTGTGAATGGTAAAAGCCTCATTCTAGATGAGAATGGACACCATTGATCATGGCGTCCCAAAATTGTTAATGTGGCTGTATTGAGACACAGGTTATACTTCCATCACAGTAAATGTATTGCAGTGGTGACAATGAGACCTGTAACATTTCGCTAAGATGATGACTGAAAATATATGACAAGAGAAAAATGTTGACTTTTCAATAATAGAAATGAATAAAGAATAACATATTTTAGATCATTTGCCAAAATAGTCAATGTGCTTTCTACAATTCAACTTCTATGGAAACAAACAAACTAAACTAATGGTAGGAAAAAGGCATACAAATCAGCACATTGTGGTTTTAAAAAAAAAGCACCCTGTTACATGAACAAGTCCGGCTTAGGCTCTAACAATAACGAGGCTTTGTCAGGGGAGCATAACTATTCACAGGCCTTATTGGCATAGTCATTCCCTAAATGGATCCTACGGGTCTGACAGACATGCTGAGAGGAGCAAGGCCCACCCACCTAGGCAGCTAGATATGCTGAGTCAACCCCAGCAATGAAGGTAAAGGCAGTAGGAGCTAAATCACCTTACATTCCACACTACTTAAAATGCTGTCTGATCCCTGAGAGCAGGAACTGTTTCTGTTTTGCTTCCATTGTATCCCCATCTCCTAATACAGCATATGGGACATGGCCAGTACTCAGTAAATATTTGCTAAATGAATAAATTATATAGTACAAGTTACTTCTTCTCTAGGGCCTTGATTTTGTATAAAGCAAAAGGATTAGAATAGATCAATATATTCACTTTCAACTCTAAAAGTCCATACTTCTGTGAACTAGAATTCCTAACTACACCACAAAGAGCTTCAGTAAAATTACTCCAGGACATCCGGGTTTGAATATATGCCTGGTCACAAGGTTTCACAACATCTTACTCACTGCAGTACTGCGTAAGATAAACAAAATGAATTTGTTCTGTTGAAACTACCAAAAGCCTCACAGCCTCCTCTTAGAGGAGAAACTCCTTGATATTTGCTGAGGTAGAAAGAGAAATAAGCTAGTTATTATAGAAATAACTTAAAACATGTCTGACCATTTAGCTAAAACAGGAGGAAATTTGATGCTCATTAAAAACAATAACAATGACAGCAGCAAAATTCTGATTCTTTAAACAATCAGAAAAATCTGATAACTGGTTTACCCAAATAATCTCTAGCCTTTTTGTGAAGGCAGGATATTTATTTTTTAAGTAGCATAATACATATTTACCTTTCTCAATCAATTACCAATTAGAAATTACTTTCTAACCTTTTATAACTTTTTCCAAAAAGGAAAAGTAATTTATTTTCAACCCATTATGTTAAGTAACATCATCTCAAATTAATAAAGCAACTTGACTAGATCACAAAACCAGCAGCTCAGAAAGTTAGATATTATTAAACACGTTTACTGAAATTTAAACGTGAGAATTACAACACATTAAAGTATGTCTCTTATCTATCAAAAAAAGTTTAATGGTTTTTAAATCACCTCTAACTGTTATGGAGGAAAGCCTGGCTTCTAAATATTTCAAACCTCTTTATGGATGCTTGTTAAAAACAAGAAATATAGGGAGATTAGAAAACTTTAGAAGATATTTAGTTCTCAAACTTAGGGCCCATTTTGGGTACACATGGCTTGACATAAAAAGTCAAAGGGTAATTCAAAGGTTTAAATGAAGGCACATTAAGAGACATGTTATAAGACACTTTATGACTGCCAACAAAAACTTAAAGAAGACCTAAGGCATTTCACCATGCGCAGATCCTAAGAAGAGAAAAATTTATACTAATGACATTTCCATGGGTTGACTTGTTCCTTCTGCTTACCCTTAATAGTTTGTGCATAAAAATGAAAAAGTTATTATTCAAAATATATAAAAAGTTTAAAAAGAGCAACACCTGCTTTAATAACATTTAAAAAGAAAAGGCAAACTATTCAAGCTTTAACAATTCTTTCAAAAATAGCATTCCATGAGAGACTGGAACCCTTATATTGCCGGTAGGAATGGGAATGCCACAGCCACCATGGAAAACAGTTTAGTGCTTCCTCAAAAGCTAAACATAGAATTACTACATGACCCAGCAATTCCACTCTGGGATATACACTCAAGAGAATTGAAAATGAGGACTCAAAGAGATACTTGTATGCCAATGTTCATTACAGCATTATTCATAGTAGCCAAGGTAGAAACAACTCAGTGCCAATCAACAGGTGAATGGATAAACAAAATGTATTATATACATACAAGGAATATTGTTCAGCCATAAAAAGGAATGAAGTTCTGATACATGCTACAAAATGGATATATTTTGAGAACATTATACTAAGGGAAAGAAGCCAGATGCAAAAGGACAAATATTATATAATTCCAGTATATGAAATATCTAGAATAGGCAAATTCATAGAGATAGAAAGTTGACTAGAGGTTACCAGTGGCTGTGAGGGGTAGAAAGGAATAGGAATTATTACTTAATGGTTTCAGAGTTTCGGTATGGAGTGATGAAAAAGTTTTAGAAATAGTGGTGATAGTTGCACTATATATATATATATATTTTTTACCACAATTTAAAAAAACAGCTTTTCATGATCGTCCCACAAATTAAAATACAAAGGAAAAATGTGCCTTTATATAAAAAGGAGAGATCTGGTTGGTGGTCATTATACTAACCAAGCTGTCCAATTCGGCCACTTGCAGCTCAACATTATGTGCCTCTTGACATGATGTAATGTGATCTATCTAATAGACTTGCTGGAAAATTTGACCTGAATCTTTTCATGAAGAAAGTGACAAATCCAGAATACAGAATGTTCCATAGCATGAATGGCCTGGACTCTTCACAAGAGCCAAATGCAATCTTGAACCTTGATTGGATCCTGGATCTGGAGAAAAAGGAGCTACAAAGGATATTTTTGGGATAAGGAAAATTTGAGTTATGGACAGCATGTAGGATGATAATTTTGAATTATTGTTGATTTCTCAGTTATGGTAATGGTATATGGTTGTACAGAAGAATGTCCTTGTACTTAGGAAATACATGCTGAGGAACTTACAGGTGCAGTATGATGAAACCAGTAACCTACTTTTGGATGGTTTGACAAAAGATTGTTTGTATGCATGTGTTTGTAGACAGAGAGTAGGTGTAAGAGAGAGGGAAAGGCAGAACATTTCAGGTTAAGATAATAGTAGGTGAATTTAAATGAAAGATATATAGGTGTTCAGTAGTCTTCTTTCAATTTTACGATGAGCTTAAAATTTACAAAATAAGAAGAAAAAAGAAAGCTAAATGAACAAGGGAGAAAATATAGCAAATTCAGTGCTTTGCCTACCTTCCACGTCATACCAATGTGCACCGTTTGTGATCCCATCTTTGAAAGTTTCATCTTCATCTCCTGGACAGTGAGGCTCACCAGTTTTCATTATGGGGTGGTTTGAAGCATAAGCTTTTGCCAAGTATTTAAAGACTTCATCATCTGAGGTTTTGCTATAGATTCCAGTAGCCTTATGTTCTGGTGAATCATCAAAAGGATAGCTTGCTACCACTGAGCCACCATGCAGATTTCCAGAAAGCACAAACCTTTGAAAACACAACCAAATCACTTATTTTAAAAAAGGGCACAGAAAACACCATGCATTTAATTCCACAACATCTTTCATAAATGAACTCAGATATCTCTCTTGGAGACCTAGAAGACAATTTTATCAGCTGTCATAAGGTGGGCCATCACTAACAACAAAAGAGAAAATGAAAAGAAAGTATTATCAATTTAAAATTGAAACAGGGGGCTGGCCAGTTAGCTCAGTTAGAGTGTGGTGTTATAACACCAACGTCAAAGGTTCAGGTCTCTGTACTGACCAGCTGCCAAAAATAAAATAAAACAAAATTTAATTTAATTTAATAAATAAAATTAAATTAAATTCAAACAGATTTTACAATTCAAGTTAACCTTAATTTTAATATTTTTTCCATGATTGAAAAAGTAGCTGAATAAAAATATAAATTAACATTTCAGGAGACATCTTATTTAGGGAATTCCAAATTCATGTATTAAGCTGAGCTATATGTATTTGCCAATATCCAATCATCTTTTGACCTACAGAAATGACAATTTCATATGGCTCAACATAATACTTGAATATATATTATATAAAATATAAAATAAATTTTATTACATAAAATATATAATACATAATTATATATTTTATAATGTGTCAATATCATAGAAAACATGGCCAGTATAAAAATTTGTAGAACACATGATTTTGCTTTTTACATTTACTGTCCAAATAGAATTTTTAAGATAGGGAGTCTAATTTAACACTGAATATGTTTTGTCTCACTCCAGTTTCATAATATACTAAATTCACATTTTCAAGAGAGAAGCCACAGTTGAGAAGATTCAGGAAAAACAAAACAAAACAAAACAACCTGATACAGTGAGCCACTTTCAGAAAAAAAAAAAAAACCCAGCATATCAAAGACTAGTCCTCCACTGCATCATTGTACAAGCAGCTCTTTTCAGTCCCAAGATTTCTGATTGGGCCATTAAAAAATAAACTGACATGGAGACAAGGCTGCTCCTATAAAAGAAACATTTTGGGTTTTTTTTTGTTTGTTTCTAATTTTAAGTGAACCAATTTACACTTTGGTTAAATTTATACTGAAGAAATCATTTTATGGTGAAAGCTAAAGGCAAAAACATGTTTAGGTCCTAATTGTGCATCTTTCCCTTATGTAAACAATTCAAACCATTACTCCAAGTAGAAATTAAATACTTTTCTCTTTGCACTGTAAACTGGATTTTCTTGCTTCTGCCTTTCCATAGTTGAAATTAACTGACCTTCAGAAATTCTAAAGGAGGTTAATATATAACATTTCTCTCTATATGCTTGAAAGAAAAGTAAATCTATCATATGTCTAATACGAAATGTTATTTTAAGCATGATCAGTATCATCCCAGAGGAAAAAATGAAAATTTCTTGTAACACAGAATCTGTTCATCAGAACATATAACTTAGCCAATAATGACGGTGATTAAACACTAGAATAGATTATGAAAAGATACGAGTTAAAAACTAAGATAATTATAATTAGCACCCTTCCAGACATTAGAGGAGAATGCCATTTGGTATAGTGGCAGTAGCACAGGATTTGGAGCCAGGCAAATATGGGTAAGAACATTTGGTCTCCCAGATCTGTCACTCACCAGTCATATGACCAGGAGAAGTTATTACCTCTAAATTCACTGAACCCCAGTTTCCCTCTCATCTGTGTAACAGGGATTAATGCTACCTAGCATTAATCAACCATTAAACAACCCTTCCCAGGGTTGTTATGAAAATTAAATAAGATAACACACACGAAACATCTAGCACGACGACTGCTTTTATAGCTCCTGTTCAACAAATGCTCATTTCTTTAGAGATTCCTAGCGTCCTGTTTAGGGAATTACTGCCTTACAGACTATCCTTCTACTCTCCACTTGCACTGCCAGCCCTTCGGTGACAGAATGATACAGAAAAAAAACTAAGTACATATTCTAACTTTCTAATTCCACCCTATCCACCTCTCCCCCATGGCTAAGGTATTAAAAATCTTTTTCTGGTTTATATTTCTAAAATAATTTAAGTACTTTTTTCCCCCCATTGACTTTGGGAAAGTTATAAGAAGGTGACCCAGTTCAGGTAATCCATTCAGCAACCAATATTTCTCGAGTGTCAACTATGTATGAAACATTGTTTTAGGCACTTAGGAATACATCAATGAACCAAATAATAATAATAATAATAATTTTAAATGCCCATCTGGGGGGCTGGCCCGGTGGTGCACTCAGTAGAGTGCGGCGCTTGGGAGTGCTGTGGCACTTCCGCCGAGGGTTCGGATCCATATAGAGACCAGTCCACTCACTGGTTGAGCGCCGTGTGGGCGCAACACCGAGGGTTGCGATCCTGTTGCTGGTCGCGGTGTGGGCACGACACCGAGGGTTGCGATCCCGTTACCGGTCACGAAAAAAAAAAAGACAAAAAGGATAAATGCCCATCTGGCATTCGTATTCTAGTAGAATGAAACAGATGACTGAATATTCTAAATAAGTGAAGCATGCAAATTTAATTACATATTTTTTTTCTTCTTAATTTTATTTTGCCAATATACAATGTGGGTGATTATTGTGGCCCATTACCAAAACCTCCCTCCCCCCTCCCGCTCCCCCCTCCCTTCCAACAATGTCCTTTCTGTTTGCTTGTCGTATCAACTTCAAGGAATTGTAGTTGTTATGTCTTCTTCCCCCCCCCCCGTTTTTTTTGTGTGTGTGTGTGTGTGTGTGTGTGTGTGTGTGTGTGAGTTCATTCATTTATTTTTAGCTCCCACCTTAATTACATATTTTTAATTAAAACTTTAAAATCCAAGATTCTGTACTAAATGTCATTTTTCATCTTGTTCAACATTTGTTGCGACACTTCTCAGAAATATCATTAAAATGACCAAAGCAAATACTTTTAGAACACTGAAATATTTGCAATCTACTTGAGTGATAAAACTCAATTAGATTTTCCTTACTCTAATTATATAGTTCTTTTTTTTTTTTTTTTCCTTTTTGTCTTTTTTCATGTCCGGCAACGGATCGCAACCCTCAGTGTCGCGCCCGTACCGGACCGGGACCGGCAACGGGATCTCAACCCTCGGTGTTGCGCCCACACCTTGCTCAGCCAGTGAGCGGGAACCGGTCTGTATGTGGGATCCGAACCCTCGGTGGGAGCGCCGCTACGCTCCCAAGCGGCGCACTGTAGCAGTGCGCCACCAGGCTGGCCCCAATATATAGTTCTTAAAGTAGCAATGCCACTCTTATAATGAGGATTTCAAGAGAATGTGATACTTATTACAGCGGTAAGATTACTGCTCTGACTCTTTGTCAAACCAACTTTGCATATCAACTCCAATCTTATGTAGAAGATATTTTATTGCTTCCATTCAAATCAGTTCACTCAAATGTTTCTCATTTGACTTTAGTATCATATATCGTTCCTTGCATAAGATTTTAAAAAGCTGCTAAATATATTATAAATATAAACAAGACCCTATAAATATTAAAAAGTTGACCTCTAAATTAACTCTATAACACTCTCCAAATAACCCTATAGATAACTTTAAAAAATTAAGAAAACTTGACGTCTAACAAACTAAATTCCAAAGATTTAGAAAATTGTAGAGATATATATACATAACCTCTATAAAATAATCTGTACCCACCCCCAACACTTAAATTATGTTTTTCACAAACATACCAAAAAAAAAATCATTGATATGCTAATATCCTATTAAATACCAAGTATATTTAACTTAAATTTATTTAAGTTGAGTGTGCCAAAAATATGGGGGTGAACTAAACCATATCTTTATTTTAATGATGGAGTTAAAATCTTTTATATTTTCCTAAGTATTTGTCTCAGTTATCACGAGTACCCAAATATCCATCGGATGAAGTACAAAGTGAAACAAAGAAAATAAACTTCACTTTCCTAAGCTGGAGAAAATAAATCTGAAAATTTTACATATTCAAAATAACAATAAAAATCTATTTCTAATATTGCTAGGTGAATAGGATATCAAGAAATTACTCAAATGATTTACCTCAAAGAATATAATGAAAAAGGTAGTTTTCCCATACAGACTAATGTCTGCATTTTAAAAAATATCCTATCCATAAAGTTTACTATATTTAAGAATCAACCTCAAATTATGTGTGTACTTGTGTTTTTAATTTTATTCACATATCTGTGTCCTCTGTTATTGATTAATCATTAAAGAATATGCATTTTGAGTTAATTTTTGAAGACTGAGGATGGATGGATGTACTCTTCACCCTACATAGTCACCTACTTTCCCTTTTGATTAGAGTCATATGTTTGAAAAACTGTTGCGTATGATTAGGGTAATCCATAGCCACAGAACAAAACAATTCTTTATGTAATATCAACTGACATACATAAACCTTTAAAATCCTCACAAGCTCCTACTATTGAACTAGTTGGCCCAGACCATAACTTATAATCATTAAATACTAGTGATATGAGAGAGTTAACCAGAGAGAAATTTTGGTTCCAGATTTAAAGTTTAAAGCTTTTAGTACAGACTCAGCTTACGCCAAGATTAAGCTCATTTTCATTTTTGGTCACAGCAGAACTTACACTAAAGAGAAAAACCTAGCCACAGAATGTACATCCCTGTAAGGGTCCTGCCATTTTAAACATTTAAGCAACACAAACTGTGCATCTGCTATATCACCTCAAAAAAGCCCTGGTCGTCACAACTTCTGACAATATGTCAACTCATATTTCTTATGCAGATGTTCAGAAGTTATGACACAACATCTTTAAAAGAAAAAAATCTTCCCAGAAAGTGTATGTGAAATTAAAGATGTACAAGGGATCTTATAAAGAGGAGTAAAGTGAAAGGTAGAAGATAAATCTGGAACTGTCTTAATGCCCACGAATTTTCTAGATCTACTATATACGATTGAAATCATGTAGAAGAAATGATTCCAAGTCCCACCGAGAAACTTCTTTGTTCATTATTACCTTTATCTCACGTGTCACTCAGAATTTTTCTTCAAATCAAGATGGAAAGATTAACTATAGCCTGAAAAACCCTATGAAGACACAAAAGTGGGGATATGCTGGCAAAGCTGATGCTTGATAAAGGGAAGAGGTGTATGCTCACTTCAGACACTATGCCATCTGGAGTAAGTTCCCTCTTCTTTTATTCCTCTCCTCCTCTTTGCTGAAAATCCTACCCATCTCTCAAGACTCAGTTCAAGTTCTACTCTTCCACAGAGGTGGTCCATATTATTGCAGCTCACACTCATTTTGCCTGTGAAGTTTAACTGGGTAGATAAACACACCTCATATATATTTATAATATTCTCTTGCTATATACTAATTTCTTGAGGTCCTCATGCTTCTACTTTTTAATTTTTTAAAATCCCACACAGCACTTAATAACACTCAAGGTGTGTATTAAGCATGACGATTAGCCATTCTGCACAGGCCCATTAATAAGGTGCACAAATGGCACCAGAAACCCTTCAGAGTCTAAAATGAAGCAGCTCACAGATCTGTGCAAGTTCTCCAGCCAAGTCCATATGCTCTTTAGCTGAGTCAGAGGTAAAGATTCAGTTTCCATCAAATAACCAAGAGGAAGACCCTGGGGGTGTCATTTACCGTTTCTGGGCTACAGACTCACTCAGTGGCTGTTAAAAGCGGTAACTAGAAATCAGATTGCCTGAATCTAAGTCTCATACACACTCCTTACTATGTAAATTAGTTAACCAATCTGACCCTCAATTTCCCCGTATGCAAAACAGGGATATTAATGGTGTCTATGTCATCAAGTTGTGGCAACAAAGACTGAGACAACGCAGTCAGGGAAAGAGCTTAGTACAGTGCCTACAGTAATAAGGTAACAATACTGACAGTTTGTCTACAAAATGAGTGCGCTGACCTAGGTGATCCTCAAGGTCTCTTCCATCGCTCGGAATCTATGCTCCTGTGAGAAGGGGACCAGGATGCTAGAATGCCAGTTTTGGAACTGACAGCCTCCAGGTAGCGCTTCTTTGACAATTAGCGGGACAGGAGGCTACGCGGCCTGGGCCCTGTCCCTGTTACACAGTGTCTCCCTCTACCCTCACTACCCTCGCCCCTTAGGCTAGCGAGCATTTTTTGAGCGCCTACTGGGCGCAGAAACCAGCCTCCGCCCTTGGAGATTCACGTGGATGTGGATGAGGATGAGAGAGTGGGCAACACTCACTTGTTCCTGCGGATCCAGTCGATGAGGGCGCGCACCTCGGGCACGTCGTCCAGGGCGGGGGGCTCGCCGGTGCTGAACTGGTCGGGGAAGCTGCGATTGAGATCTCGGCCACGACTGTTGTCACGGCCGCTGGCCCTGGGCTGGCCGCCGTCGCTGAGGCCGCAGTCACCCTCGCGGGCGCGCTCGAAGCCGTCGGGGTTTAGGCTGGGCAGCAGGTACACGTCGGTGGTGTTGAGCAGGCGGACGAGGCGCGGGTCCCCGCGGCGGTAGCCGGCCGCCAACTCGCGAGCCAGGTAGACCAGCACCTGGCGCGACACGGTCTCGTCGCCGTGCATGTTGCCCACCAGCTTCACCTGCGGCCGGCCGGGCAGGAGC
>NW_007728318.1:260648-315534 GCF_000696425.1 Galeopterus variegatus
TTAAGGAAAGCTCCGCCTCCCTCAGAGCCGAGCCCAGCTCCTCTTCGTGGTAGTAGCGGTCGAACTGGCCCTCGGCCGCCTCGGCGCCCGCCGTCGTCGTCGCCTCCGCTTTCTTAATGTGAGCCGCCCGGGCCGGGCTCCTCAGCAACAGCAGGCACAGTAGCAGCGGAAGGCGCCCTACCCTCCAGGGCAGCCGCGCGTCCCAGCCGCTCGCCATCTTCCAGCAGCGCCGCTAACCCCAACTCCACTCCCGCGGCTCCGCGATCCAGGCTGCTAGGGCCCGCCGGATCCCCTCCGCGCCTAGCAACCCCGTCCCGCCCTCCGGCCGCAGCCAATCGCAGACGGGTCTGCTGTGGCGTCACGCCAGGGGGCGGAGCTTTCCTTAAAGCGGCCGATTCCCTCTGGGCGTGCCTTTCCTTCTCCTGTTCCGGAGGAGTCTGGTCATTCTCTTTTTTCGCTGAGGTTCATCTCCTTCTCTTCTCCCCCCACCCGACCCTCCTTTTCCTCTTCTGCGTTGCCTCCACTTCTTCTCTAGTCGGTGAATCTCTTCTGGCTTCTCCCCTCAAATTGTCACCTCTTTTTATCCGAGTACTCTTACAAGCTCCCTTCCCATCTTTGTTGCAGCTTTCCTCGGCTGCTCTACGACGCTTAGAACAGAGAATCAAAAGAATCGACAGGGACTAAAGAATCAAAGGGCTCGAAAAAATTAAGAGGTTCTAAAGAGTCTTCGTTCGAAGGGTCAAAGGAGGCCTTAGCCCAATCTCCTTTGCACCCTTTCCCCCGGATTTGTTCTGCCTGGGCTTGAAAAGAATGGGACACCTGGAGTAGCTGAGTGCTCACTACCCCACAAGGCGGTCCGTTCCATTTTTGAGTTGCTGTGTGGAAAGGTGTCTCCTTTACGCTTAGCGGAAACTGCTACGGAGTAGGCCCCTTTTCTGTTAACGTTATCTATTTCTTTGGCATCACCCAGCGTTGTTTCTTGGCAACTAGTTCCCTGTGTGTGCTGGCCTCAGCCCTCAGGCAGATTTCATTTCACAGTTCACCTGCCCACATCTCACACCTCTTCTGAGCAAGTTATATATTTAACTGTGGATTTGGAATGACATTTTTTTTTAAGCAGCAGGTCTGATATTTCTGGAAACGCTTGCAGTATAATTCCTGAACTCCTCAACGTTTGGCCAAAGCTGGTAAATAATATTTCATTAAGTCTAGAGAAGAGGTTTTTTAAACCAGCCTTTAATACTTTAGCTTGAAGAAACACAAAACTTCACAATCCTTTTATCAAGTGTGGAATTCTGCTCATCTAACAACATCATTGCAATAACTGTTGTATTTCCTTCTTTCAGAGCCAGGTATTTCAAGGCCCCTGCCCTGAACTATGGTTGAACTCTAATATGACTATTATAGTTTATTCATTCATTTATCAAATATTTATTGAGCAACTACTGCAAGCCAAAGCTAAGCAATTCATTCTTCTGTCCAGTTACAGATACAGTGCAGTTTGTGATAAATGCTACAATAGAGGAATGGTGGCACAGGTGAGGGAAACCTCATTCAACATGAGGAGGAGGAAGAGAGAAGAGAAGCCATTGGGAAGGGAGGGACTCTGGGCAGAAAGAGAAGCAAGCACAAGAGGCTGCAAGGCTTGAGAGCAAATACTGCATGTTCTGGGAATTGCATGAAGGTCAGGATTACAGGTGTGAAGGGGCTCACAGACGTGGGGTTGACAAGACAGAAGCCAGAGAAGCAGGGCCAGAACCCAAAGAGCCTTGCAAATCAGGCACCAGAGTGCACACTTAATCTGGAAGGCCATGGAGAGCCACAGATGGATTTTAAGCTAGTTTGGAAAAATTCCTCCAACAGTAACATGGAGAATGGAATGAGAAACCTGTGAGGAGGATATAATCCAAGAAGACATGATGAGGCCCTGAACGAGGGCAGTGCCACTGGAACTGGAAAGAAGGAAATGGGTTTGACATGCCTTTAGGAGGGAGAGTGGGTAGGATCTGGAGACAGAGGAAGAGGATTGTAGGCTGACTGCAAGTTACAGCCTAAGCAATTTGCAGTGATAGTTGAAGTATAGGACAGGAGAAAGCAAGGCTTAGGTGAAGATCATGAATTTAGTACTCTGCCACAGGAGACAGCCCAGTCACTGTAGTCCTGTAAACCATTCTTCCCCTCCATACCCCATTTGGTCTAGTCTACATTAAGCACAGCAGCTGCAACTCATCAAAAACAAAGCCCCAACTCTGTACAGAGACCACTCCCCTCCTGGGAGTGCTTAATCATTACACTATGCACTTTTACAGTAATCCAAATCATAGAAGGCCCAAGGGATATGTTAACCTCTAATCAAATATTTCCTTTTCTACCATGTTCACTCTTCTTTGGAACCTCTTCCTGCCCCCTCACTCCCTGCAGCCTTACCTAGAGAGACAGGCTGAAATGTAAATAAACAAGCATTAAGGTAGTGGAATAATGTGTTGTAACTTGATCCAGCACCCTCCCAGTGATCCTCAGGCCTCCCATGGTGTGTTGGAGGCCTCTTACAAGTCTGGAGACTTTTTCCTTAGCAGGTATGCTGTGACCATGGTTACAAGTGAAACCCAAACTCCATACCTGGGTCACTGCTCACTGGAGTGGAGAAGGTGGGCAGAGGGCTGGCTTTTTTTTTTTAACCTATAGCTAAATACCTCCAGCTGTGTCTGAGAATTCTTCAAACTTGTGACAGGTGTCCCTCCCTCCCCACCCCACCCTTCCAGGAAAGTCTTGGTCTCACAAGTGAGGGAACTTGGGAAAGACTAGTAGGTAAAAAGGCTTCCTGTTCACAGAAGCAGAGTGGCAATGACCCAGATTTTTAAAAACAGAGCACAAGCTGTTGGACGGCCAGCCTGATTCTGTATCTACGAGTCATAGGTAATTAAAGCACAGCATAGATAATGAGCTTGTAAATGTCTTATTGTCTGGCACAAACACCCACAGATTTACAAATTCAATTTGATAAATATTTATGGAGCACCCAACCTAGTGAAAGGTCTGCTGTGCTGGGTGCGGGAGGATTAGAAGATGTGCTAGGTGAGGAGGATTGAGAGATCTCTCTCTTCCGAGGGCCAGAATCCAGAAAGGGAGAATAGATCATAGACACAACAAAAAGGAAAGGATGTGCACACTGGTCCAGAGTTATGTAACAGGCACTGTGTTCAACTCTTTACGCTGGTTGACACCTCAGAACGATCCTATGAGGTAGGTACTATTATGGTTCCCATTGCAAAGATAAAGAGACAGGGTCACCCAGCTGGCAAGCCACAGATCCAGGGCTCAAACGCAGGGAGTCTGGCTTCAGAGTCTGTGTGTTTAACCTCTGTTGAAACAACATTGCTTTTAGAACACAGAAGAAAAAGCAAGTAATTGTGATGAGTCAGAGAAAACTTTATCAATTTTTTAAAATTTTCATTGAATCATAATTGATTTACGTATTTTTGGTATTCAATGTTGACATATGTTGATCAAATCGATATTACTAGTATGGTGTATTATTACAAATTATACTTATTCTTTATGCCCTTTGTCCAATCTCTCCCTATTCCCCTCTCCCTCCCCGCCTCACCACTGATAACCCTAGATTTCTTCTCTCCCTCTGAAAGAGTAATGGTCACTCTTTTGATTTGTTGCCTAGATGATCTGTCCAATGTGGAAAGGTGTGTTCAGTTCCCCCAGTATTATCATACAGCAGATGCTGCTTCTGTCACTCTGGAATGGGCTTTGTGGAGAGAGACATCCTCTTCTTTTCTTTGGTCTCTGCTGTTGACTCTCCTTGTGTCAATGCACTCCAGTGGTTGGCCGACAATCTGCATGGTGGTTGTGACGTCTAGCCACTTTCACGGCAGCCGTGGTTACTGTGGTGGCTGTGGTGGGCTTCCCACATGGAAGTGATGTTTTTCGCATGCTCCTTGGCACTGGTAGTGTGCCTGGTTTTGGGGGGTGTCTGGCTCCATGCCCTGGGCCCCTGAGTGGGGCCTTGAGGCACTGGTGTGGGCAGGGGTCTGGTCCCCAGCTTCAAGCCTCAGGTCCCCAAGCAGGCCCTGAGGTGCTGGTGGTATGTGTGGTTGTGGGCAGGAGGTCCAGTCTCTGGCTCCATACCTCAGGCCCTTTGGCTGGCATGAGGCAGTGGTGGTGTGCCTGGGCTGGAATGGAACTAATTTTTGTTCTTTGCTTACTTCTAAAACAGGGGAACTTCCTGTGGGAACCAGTACTTGAGCTGTGTGTTTGAGCTAAATTGCTGCTTTCCTGCTGTTTCGCTAGGGAAGACTTTGTAGAGCTCAGGGTTTAATGGTGACCTTATAGGTACTTCCAGCTCTCCAGAGACCCAGTGCGCCTGGGTTGTGTAGAAACTCTGATCTGGGTCTGAATCTTTTCATCAAACTGCACCCCATGCAATTCTGCATTCCCAACCAGTCTCCTCTGAGTGGTCCTGCACTGATTGGTGGGTGGTTTGGCTGTCCTTGCTGTGTCCCAGTGTTCTCCCCGTTGGCCTGTCTGCCCGACCATACATGTTCCAAACACTTGCCATGGGACAGGCCCTGCACCAGTCCCCTATGATGATTCACTGGCCTCTGAATGGCTCCCCTTTTTCAGCTGTTCTGGCTTCTCACTCCTGCGTGGGTCCACAGGAACCCTATTAGTGGTCTTGCTGTCCTGGGGTCCGCCAAGGCCCTCTTCTCCCCTGCCATCTCTAAGCAACTCCATTCAAAGGGCACAGCTGCGGCTTCTGCCAGCTCCTGCTCCATGTGCTCAGCAGCTCCAGCCTTAAAACAGCCGTGGCCTGAAACACTCCGAGCAGTTTTTTCTTTCTCTCATCGTGGCTTCTCCCCCTTCATGAACTCAGTAGGTCTCTCCTTCTATTCCCCTGAGCTCCAGTGGCCTCAGCTTGGCTGTTGTTACATTTTTATAGTTGTAAATTGGTTGATTTGTGGAAGAAAATGATGCTGGGGACTGTCTATTCTGCCATCTTGACCAGAACTCTCTGAAAACTTTATCAATTTAGATCATGACTTTTGGCATCAGGACTAGGTCCAAACCCTGGATCAACCATCTTTTAGCTGCTTTATCTTGGGCAAGTTAATTTTTCTGAGAATTAAATGAGATAATACATGCATAATATCTAATGTAGTACTTTGCATATAATAAGCATTCAGAAATCATTATTTTTAGTAATAATAAGGATTCTCAGCCACCCCACCCCTGCCCACACCCAGGCAAGCAAGCAACAGAGCCCACCCAGGGTCCTAAGACAGAGGCCATGGGCCACCAGCCCTGCCCTCAAGAATATCTTAGAATGTTTTTATTAGCCACATGTGTTTCTTTGGGGTGGGTGACTTGTCTGCTCATGTCCTTCACCAAATTTCTGTTAAGATTTTTCTAATTCATTTTTAAGAGTTCTTTATGCATTAAGGAAGTCAATCTTTGTGTGTTAAGTTTGTTTATCAATTGACTTTAAATTCAACTTGTGATGTTTTCCTTTGTTTGTATGCTGAGCAAATAATATTCTATCTAAACATTAAATAAAAAATAAAGAATTCTCAAACAGAAAAAAAAAATGAAGAAAAGAGCACTCAGAGGCGTGTAGTAAATGGTGGCTGGAATATAAGATGTGTTGGGAGGAGCTGCAGGAGCCATAGCTATAAAGGTACCAGGTGAGGAAAGGCTTTGTATAGCATGCTAAGGGGGTTTGGCTTTAGTCCACAGCAAATTGAAAGCCTACAGAGCTGTTTGTGAGGAGGAATGGTGTGGATCACATCTGTGTTTTAGCAAGAGAATTCCAGGGGCTGTGTGGGGCAGGCTAAAGAGTGTTGCCATCCAGACGAGAGCTGATTCTGGCAAATTTAGTGAGGATAGAAAGGAGGAGGTAAATTTGAGAGAAGTTTAGGTGGTTGGATTAATAAGATTTAGCAACTGCTTGGGTAAGAGGGAAGAAGTAAAAGATGACTTCATGAGCTAGTGGGGTGACGTGGTAGGAAACCTCACCATTATCCAATGGAGAGGTCTGGACTGAAGATATCAGATTAATAAGAGTCCAGGGGCCACTAGCGGTGGAAAGTGGGGAGGGGGAAGGAGGGTTAGTGAAAAAATGGTAAACGGCCATAAAAAATTATTACATTGTATAATGTTGAATATACTAACTATCCTGATTTGAGCATCACATATTGCACATGGGTATTAATATTCAACACTGTACCCCACACGTATGTACAATCAATTATGTTTCAATAAAAAAATAATAATAAGAGTCCAGGGTATAGTGATATTTAAGCCATGAGACTGGACCACAAAAGGAGTGAGAAAGAAGGAGAGGGCCGGCCCGGTGGCGCACTGGATAAGTGCGCCGCTTGGGAAGCGTGGCGGCGCTCCCGCCCGAGGGTTCGGATCCCACATACAGACCGGTTCCCACTCACTGGCTGAGCGAGGCGCGGGAGCAACACCGAGGAGAGAGAGATTGATCTTAAGACAGAATCCTGAATCTGTGGGGCACTCCAATGTACATACAGAGGTGGAGAATTGGAGAAGGAATGAGCAAAGGCAGCTGAGAAGGAGTGGCTAGTGAGGCAGGAGAAAAACCAAGAGAGTGTGAGCTCTTGGAAGCCACATGAAGAATGCACTTCAAGAAGGAGGGAGTGATCAACTGTATTAAATGCTACTGAGAGAACAAATAAGATGAAAACTAAATTGAATTGACCATTGGATTTAGCAATGAGGTTACTGGTGGCCTTTACAAGAGCAGTGTTGTTGACATGTACAGGGAAAACCCAAATGGAATGGGTTCAAGAGAAAATAGAAGGCAATGAAGTGGAGTTGGTGAAATAATTCTTTTGAGGAGTCCTTCTATAAAGAGGAATAGAAAAATGGGACAAAGCCAGGGCCGGCCCGGTGGCGCACTGCTACAGTGCGCCGCTTGGGAAGCGCGGCGGCGCTCCCGCCGAGGGTTCGGATCCCACATACAGACCGGTTCCCGCTCACTGGCTGAGCGAGGGGCAGGCGCAGCACCGAGGGTTGCGATCCCGTTGCCGTCCCAGTCTGGTACGGGCACGACACTGAGGGTTGCGGTCCGTTGCCAGACACGAAAAAAGACAAAAAGGAAAAAAAAAATGGGACAAAGCTGGAGGGGGACATAAGGTCAAGAGAGAGTTTTTGTTTTTTCTTTTTTTAAGAGAAATTACAGTTTACTTGTGTATTGGTGGGAATGATCTAGGAAAGAGGGAAATTTTGATGATGCTTTAGAGAGAAGGGAGATGTACAGGAGCCAGGCATTTGAGTATAAATAGCTAGAAAAGGATGGGATCTAATATACCAGTAGAGGGACTGGTCTTCCATAGGAGCAGAGACACTGCATCTGTAGCATAAATGGAAAGGGAAAATTATGTGGGCATAGGTACAATTAAATGGGTAGGTCAGGTGTTGGGAGCTGGCAAATATTCTCTTCTGATTGCTTTTATTTTCTTAATGAAACGAGAAGCAAGGCCATCAACTGAGAGTAAGGATGTTGGAGTAGGTGTTGGAGGTTTTAGGTAAGAGACAAAGGTGTGAAATAATCATCCCAAAGAGTGGGAGAGAGAAATGGATAGTAATAACAGTTTTCAGCCATTGACACTTACAGGACCTAGCAGTTTTCTAGGAGAGAGAGATTGTCATCTAACCTTGAGAGCTAATCGGACATAGGACAGATTTTTCTTTTTATTTGTTTGTTGAAGAGGCTGTCTGAGAACATGAAAAGTGTGCTGACAGTTCAATGAATTGGTTTCTGAAAGTCCAACAGCCACCCCAAGGAGATGGGAGACCCCTGAGAAAATGAACACAGAGAAGGGAGAGGAAAGACTGGATCTCAGTTAAGACGTCCATTTCAATTCTACTCCATGCCCGGGTCCCCCTAGTGTTAGCTCACCTTGACAAGTGGCCACTCGCTCTGGATTACCTCTGCAAGAGAAAGTCTAAACCCTAGCAACTGCAGCCCAAGAAACACTAGTAAGAGATGAAGCCATCTCAGAAACAAAAAGGCAACCATCTGAAAGCAAATATAGAATGTAAAAGATAAACATCATGTCAATCTCAGTCTGCATAATACCACCACCTTATATTTATGTGTGCTTTTGCATATCTTGTCTTACTCAATGCTCACAATAACAGAGAGCAGTAGCAGGGCAGGCCAGAAAGGTTCTGGTTTTAAGCTGCCACTAACCAGCTCAGTCAAGTCCCACAGCAAGACACAGAGCAGAGCTGGGAGCTTCAGCCCTATCTACAAAATCTGTCCCAGAGCTCCTGCCATGACAGCCTGGGGCTCATTGCACTTAATTCAGTCTGAGGTATATGCACATTGTATGCACATCTCTAACTTACAATGAGAAAGAGGGAGAGAAAGTAGCAACCAAGCCTAAAACAGATGTACATGTTAGTGAAAACTGTGGAAAGGATGTGAGAATAATTTTAAGGGTTTATTGGTCATTAACAGAGAAATGAAATGCAATATGCATGTGACCAGGCACGTGACTAGTGCCTGTGGAGGAAGAAATTAAAGAATTAACTGAGGGCTGTAGAGACACATTAACTTAAAGATGAATTCAGGGAACTAACAAAAAGTTCTCTCTGGAACACAAGGATGATGAGAACATAAAGCAGCATCCAATTAGAATTTTCATAAATTTGCTGATGTGTTGGATGTGTTGTAAGCAGCAAAAAAGAAGAATGATTTTATTTATGAAAAGGAATTTTTTTAATGGAGCAAAGTCTCAAAATGGACAAATTAAGGGAATTTTCAAGAGAAACCTCGGCCCCATCAGTTCTTGCAGGTGCTGTTGGTTTTCCGCCCAGATTCTCTCTGCCAGGCCAGCATATCCATCTAGCTGCTGCTGATACCTGCACCTTTCCTGGGAAGATTTCCCTTGGCTGGCAGGAGGTGCTTTGCCCAGAAATCCCTGAGAAGCTCTATACACTGCCTGCACCCTACCCCTTGCCTGGGTCATGCTACTGACTGAAAGATGCAGGATATAATAGGCCCCCTTGCCTCTCTCTGGAGGAGACAAACTTTGGAGCAATTTATGCTCCAGGTCATTCTGTGGAATCAGGCTGAGGTAAGCGTTCTTTCATCCTTGCTTAGCTTCTCCCTCTATCTTGCTTCCCTAACCCCTTACAGATTTCTCCTAAAGGCACTCCTTCAATAAATCACTCATACAAGCATCTCTCTCAGGCTATGCTTCTAGGGAACCTACCTTAAGAAAGCCAGGTAGGATGTAACTTCATAGTACCTCCCTCTGTGGGTTAGATGGAATACATCTTGCATTCTTTGCTTAATGTTTTGCTGTTGTTGTTGTTTGTTCATTTTAATTTTTTTTTTTTTTTTGGTTTGTGTTTTGTTTGTTTGACAGAGTTTGCTGTTATTTTTTTTTTTTGGAATCTTCATCTTTCTAATGCAAAGAGAAATTAAAGATGTTTATTGAAATCTCTTTTAAAATTTGCCCTTGGTTAGGTAGACCTATTCTATTTTGAATTTTACTCAGGCTTAGTTTCTAGGGCATAGATATGCTGCTGCCCAGTCATGAGGCTATGGTAATTGTTTTGATCTGTATTTCTAAAAAAGTCACTATTAGCCAGCACCAAATGGACAGCAGTGCTATTCTCATGAGGCGGGGAGGGCAGGAAGCAGGAATCAGATACTTTCATTTGCACATATCAGAAAACCTGACTCATTCTAGCTTAAATAATAAATGGAATTTATTGGCTCATACAACTGAGAAGTCCAAAGGAGAAGTCTGAATTCAGGCATAGCTTTATCCTTTGGCTAAATGGTCACCAAGCACCTGGTTTCTTTTTGTTCCTTGGCCCTGCCTTCCACAAAGTTCACTTTATTCTAAATCTGACTCCCCTTGTGATTCCAAGAAGGCTGCCAGAAGCTCCCAAAGCCCCACACTTTTTCATTCACACTATGAAAGAAAACAGAGGATGCTCTTGTCCTAGAATTGCTGAGTTTCACTCAGATTGGAGCACATTAGGTCACATGCCTACCTCTGAACCAATGATTATGGCCAGAGAGATAGAATATGCCAGTCGGCTTAGTTTAGAACGTGAACTCCACTGCCCAGACCAAGGATGGAGTCTGATTCCCATGAACTACATGGACCCCAAATCAGGGTTTTGGCAAGGGGTAAGTAGGGAATGGAAGCTGGGGAGACTCAAATAAATATCAACTGCTTCACCAAATGAGCAAAAGCAGCAGAATGTTTTATTCACTCAACATTGCTGAGTGTGCCCTGTCCTGGGCTGGGGGACATGTAACTGTGTGTAGGACAGAAGGAAGAAGAGAGAGAGGTGGAAGAGAAAGTGCTGTAATGCAGTGAAATAAGGGAAAGGATGAACAAATGCTAATAAGCAATACTGCATGGCCCTTTAGAGCTTACAATATGCATTTCCTACAGTTTCTCACTCATCCTCAGAATTTGAAAAGGGACATTTGTCCTTAGTTTTGGCTGTCCATCATCTGAATATCCCTCCCTTTGTTTGGGGAACCCTCCACCTTAGGAGTCTCGGTGGAAGGCAGGACCTTCCCTGACTCTACAGACTGAAATACCAGGTGTTTGCTCTCGCAGGACATGGGCACATAGCCGAGGTTTGCCCAAGCAGATGAACTGGGAGCTAGTGACACAAAGAACCCAAGGCTGTGGAGCATTCTCTCTGGCTGTGGTAGGGTGGAGGTAGCAGTAGCATACAGCTTCTGGGGCGACAGAGCAAACAGGACACCCAGCTCCCAGCACCAGTGGTGTTGGCAGGACGAACTGCAGCAGCTGGTACTTGGTGACAGTAGAGCAGTCTCTTAAGTTCTGCTGCTTGCTTTGGGGCATTGTTCCCAGCTGCATATAACCTCTGATTTCCCAGCCCTCCTAGCAATTCTGCGAGCCAACCAATATTCTTTTAATAAATTCACTTTTAACCAGAATCAGTTTCTATGGCTGCAACTTATTGAAATATGACCCTTTGAGGTCAGCATTATTATCCTCATTTTACAGGTGCATTTTAGGCAGTAGACAGGTGGGGAGAGGGAAGGACTGTTTGGGGAATAAAGGAGGCTTTCCCAGTTTCTCTTCACCTATAAATGAGGCATATACTGAAAAAAATTTATGGTTTGAAGTTGGCAGATTGTGTGGTCCTAGGCACCAGTTACCTAATCTCTCAGAGCCTATAAAAGAGCTCATCCAGCCAACACCACTGCTGCTGGGAGCTGAGTGTCCTATTTGCTCTGTCGCCCCAGAAGCTATATGTTGCTACCACCTCCACCCTACCACAGCCAGAGAGAATGCTCCACAGCCTCGGCTTCTTTGTGTCAGTAGCTCCCAGTTCGTTTGCTTGGGCAAACATCGGCCAAGTGCCCATGTCCTGGGAGCGCAAGCACTTGGCATTTTCAGCCTGTAGAGTCAGGGAAGGTCCTGCCTTCCACGACGACTCCCAAAGAGGAGCATTATTATCCTCATTTTACAGGCTCTGAGATTAGGTAACTGATGCCTAGGACACACGATCTGCCAACTTCAAATCCCATATTTTTTTTCAGTATATGCATCATTCATAGGTAAACTGGGAAAGCCTCCCTTATTCCCCAAACAGTCCCTCTCTCTCCCCATCTGTCTAGTGCCTAAAATGCACTATTAGAGAGGGGCTCCTCTGAGTCTTACAGGATTTTCCTTCAGTTAAAAGCAAACACTCCAGGGATCTTGAGATCAGCTGATACCTAGAGATGGGGTGGGAAAGGTGGGGATTCTTACCTTAGAGAGAACTTGTTTAAGGGCTGCTTGAGAGCAAGGACCCACGAGTGAAATGCAGGTGGGGTGGGCACAGAAGAAGGAGAGAAGTTCTGAAAGGGGAGAAATCTGATTGCCAAAGCCAACAGTACCTATGTGACTGGGGCAAAAAACAGAATTTGTCCCTGTATTTCTAAAGAAGATCTTTGGTTTGGCTGCTTAGCCATCTGGATAGAGAGGGGAGATGTACATAGGGGAAGGCCCAGGGAAGACTAGATTGCTTGATACTGATGGTTCTCAGCCCTGGCTACCTTTAGAATCACCTAGAGAGTTTTTTAAAAATATTGGTCCAAGGAGGAATGAGGAATGGCTGCTTAATGGATGCAGGGTTTCCTTTGCGGGTGATGAAAATGTTGTGGAACTGGATAGAACTGATGGTTGCACAACACTGTGAATGTACTAAATGCCATTGAATTGTGTGCTTTCTTTTTTTTTTTTCTCCTTTTTTGTCTTTTTTACTGACCGGTAACAGGATCGCAACCCTCAGTGTTGCACCAGCACTGCGCTCAGCCAGTGAGCGGAAACCAGTCTCCACATGGGATCCGAACCCACGGCGGGAGCGCCGCCACGCTCCCAAGCGGCGCACTCTCCAGTGCACCACCGGGCCGGCCCGAATTGTGTGCTTTCAAATAGTTAATTTTATGTTATGTGAATTTTGCCTCAAGTTTAAAAAATATAATGGCTCCCTGCATTCCCTGAGAGGGGAGAGGGTAAAAAAGAGCACACATGAGGGTGGAGGAGTTTTAGAGAGAAAAAGAGGATTGGAGGCAGCTCCTGAGAAGTGCGAGACCTTAGGAGAGAAATGGTGTGCTCTGTGATGGGTCCAGTAACTTCTTTCTAGATGCTCTCAAGATAACTTCAGTGAAGATTTACCATACTTTTTAAAGCATGTATAGAAGTTCGATTTGGATTTCTTTCGGCTCTGACCCTGTGCTGAGACAGGGCTAAATATAGCTTTGTTTTACTTGGGTTATACCTTTTACCTATTTTACAGGTTTGCCCGAGGCTGGCCCTAGATTTTAGCAACAAATTCCAATGAGACCAAATGCTCTTTTGCCCAGATGTGATAAGGTATGCCCAGATCTGAAGACATCCTCCAATAAAAATAGCAAGAAATTAGGACTGTGCACTCTTGCATAAAAGACCTAGAGCAGAACTCACACTCCCTACCAGAAAAATGTTCAGTTACCAGGGATGCTCTGGAAACCAGCAATTTCAACCTCTAATTTTGATGAAAATACTTGCCGGGGCTGAATTGGCATAAACAATCCACATTCACATCCAGCCAGCTGAACTCCATCTCAAGAGTACAAGCTGAAGCTCCAGAAGGTGAAGAGATTGATGCTATTTATGGGAGCAATCTGCAGCCATCTCTCTGTTACAGTTCTGAGTGAAAAATGGTACAAGGGGAATTACAGCACTGGAGAAAGCAGCTGCCAAAATACTGCAGGTCCACACAACAGCCAAAGCTCCCAAGGAGACCCTGAGTGCCAGGGACACAGAAAAGGGCAGTGGGTCTACAAAAACTCTTGTAAAAAGCAATTACTAGCTGATATGCTCAGTGGGAAAGAGAAACACTTAAAGAAAGGAAAGAACAGACTATTAAGCCAGATAACACAGGGTGAACTAATGCAACCACAGATAAGACAAAACTCGTACAAACCACAGCAGATCTCTAGGGCACCAGAGCAGATGTTCCAGTCAAGTTTTCTAATGCTGTTTTCCAATGCCACCCTGCTCCCTACCCCCATCTTTGTTCCCTTCCCAGCACTTGGTTCTGCTCTGCAAGATCTTCCATCCATTTATTAGTTCATCCAACAGACCTTGATTAAGCACAGTCTTTATGCCAGGCCCAGTACAAGGCTCTGGGCATGTAGGAGTGAAGAAAACACAATTAAGGACAGATTAGGAAGAGCCTCAGAGGTGTAAAGCACTAGAAAGACTAGGATGTCCCCTTGCCAAAAGAAAATTTTATTTTTCAAAATGGCATAAACCTTAAATATATGCTAAAATTAAAATAGTTCTTTCTAGATTTGGGGATTACAAAATTCAGATTTCATTAATGAAAGATGAATGTTTCTCTCTCTCTTATTTTGGTGTTCCTGCTTTGCTGGTGCCTTCAGAGATGACTATGAACACGTCCCCTGTGTTTAAAAAGCTTATGGGAGAATGACTCTCATCTTTCTGGCTACCCTGGCTGTTCTTTTCTTTCCTGATTTCTGTAGCCACCATGGTTGTTAATGGGCAGAAGGAGATTGAAGTGGCAACAGGGGGAGGAATTGGTATTCTTGAAAAGGGGCCAGACTACTTGCTGAAAAAATCCCACAAAATCATCAGGCTATCATAATCAGGATGCTGAATGAACTTTTGGTAGCTATGCTTCAAGATATGGAAAAGGTTTTGAGAACACCAATATGCCAAAGGGATGGAATGGATTCCATCTTAGGATAAATTAAATAATTTCATACTCTTAACACTATCAAGACATATAGAAGTCGGGAGGCAATATGTCATATTCAGCAAATGTGGCCTTGTTCATCATTTCCTCAAACACTAGAATTAGAGATCAGTTCTTGAAACTGTTAATGTTAAACCAGGCAGGAATTGGTTCATGACACGTCCAGAGAAAAGGTGAGGGAGGAAAAGAGAGTTCCTGAGATGGCTTCCAATAGCCAAAATAATTGCCAATGGTGAGAAGGTGCTGAGAATTGCAGGGAAACACAGAAAGTTTCCAAAGTTAAAAGCTGGGCAAGGGAAGGAGTTAAAAGCCAACAATGATTTACTGAATAGAGTTGGGTTCCAAAGACAAGGATTAAGCAGCCAAAGGAGAAATGGAAAGAGAATGTCAACAGGTTAATGAGGTGGGGTAGGCCTGCTAGGAGGCCTAAGTAGGATTTTGGCTACTGGGCTCAACAGAACGTTGCTTAAGTGGTACTCCCCTCTTAGTCCTTAAGTTAGCCTGAGAGGTCACACAGGCCAAAACCTAAATAGAACTGGGTCCATGGATGGTTTAAGTAAGTTCGTAACTGAGAGATGTGCAACCAGTTAAGTGAGGTCAGAAGTATCTGGCCTGTATCCCCGAATTGTGGTTGCCAGTGAATTGAAGAACAAGGTTTCCAAGACTTTTGGATTTCAGACAAACACAAAATTTTCTTAAAAATCAGGGAGACTACATAGACATTTATTGTTTTATCTGCCTCAAAGAGTACTCTTCTTTGAGAATTGCCCCTTCCCCGTTCCAATCACAGTGACGGCAAGGTTGTCCAATCACGGTTTCTCCATTCTCCAGCTACAGAATGGGCACACAACCCGAGCTGGTCTTCACTCTAAATATGGTGATTGGTTCAGGGATGGCACATATCATCCAAGCTAGGATATTCAGAGTTCTCTAGCTAGACATGGTGAGAAGGTGCTTTCTCCTCTGTTCTTTTTATTTATTTATTTTTTGACAGTTTTTTTTATTGAAACATAATTGATTATATGCATTTGTGGGGTACAGATTTGAATATCAATACATGTGTACAATATGGGGTGATCAAATCAGGATAATTAGTATACTCATGTTTACAAAACATCATCAATCTTTGTGACCATTAACTAATTTCTTGCTAACCTCTCCCCCTTTCCCACCTCTAATAACCACAGTTCTGTTCTTCTTTTTTTTTTGAAAGTTCAATGTATTATTGTGATTCCTTCTTTCTTTCATTCTTTTAGCTCCTATTTATGAGTGAGGACATGCGGTGTTTCTCTTTCCATACCGGGCTTATTTCACTTAACATATTTTTCATCCATGTTGCTGCAAATGGCAGAATTTCATTCTTTTTTATGGCAGAGTAGTATTCCATTGAGTATATGTATCACATTTTCCTTGTCCAGTCATCTGTCGATGAACATTTAGGTGGATTCCAACTCCCAGCTGTTGTAGATAGAGCTGCAATAAACATGGGAGTGCAGGTATCCCTTTGACGTGATGATTTCCATTCCTTTGGGTATATACTCAGCAGTGGAGTTGCTGGATCATATAGCTGTTCTATCTGTAGTTGTTTGAGTAAATTTTATACTATCTTCCATAATGGCTGCACTAATTTACAGTCCCACCAACAGTGTTGGAGGGTTCCCCTTCTCCACATCCTTGCCAGCATTTTTCTCCCACCAACAGTGTTGGAGGGTTCCCCTTTCTCCACATCCTTGCCAGCATTTTTCTCCCACCAACAGTGTTGGAGGGTTCCCCTTTCTCCACATCCTTGCCAGCATTTTTCTCTGCCTTTTTGATAATGGCCAGTCTAACTGGGGTGAGATAATATATCAATGTGGTTTTGATTTGCTGAGTGATGTTGAGCATTTTTTCATGAGTCTGTTGGCCATTTGTATGTCTTCCTTTGAGAATGTCTATTCAGCTCCTTTGCTAATTTTTTAATTGGGTTACTTGTTTTCTTACTGTTGAGTTGTTTAACTTCTTTGTATATTCTGGATATTAATCTCTTGTCAGATGCATAGTTTGCAAATATTTTCTCCCACTCTGTTGGTTGTCTTTTTGCTCTGTTAATTGTTTCTTTTGCTGTGCAGAAGCTTTTTAGTGTCTTTTTATAATCCTATTTATATATTTTTTCTTTGTTGACTGTGCTTTGGGGTCTTGTTCATAAAGTCTTTGCCCAGTCCTACTTCCTAAAGTGTTTCTCTTATGCTTTCTTTTAGGAGTTTTACAGTTTCAAGTCTTATATTTGAGTCTTTAATCCATATTGAGTTGATTTCGGTATATGGTGAGAGGTATGGATCTAGTTTCATTTTTATACATATGGATATCCAGTTTTTCCAGCACCATTTATTGAAGAGGCTGTCCTCTGTTCAGTTGGAAGACTGTGTGGATGAAAGCTTAGACTTGCCTGAAGACAAAGTTCCAGTTTAGTGGGAACAACTGAACTGCAAGATTGAGGCCAATGTGCAGAGAGAAGACAGATGTATGGGAGAATCATCCAAAGGTAGTTCACTCCTGAGGGCAGCTCTACTTCTACTCTCCATGGTTTGGTTGCAGGAGGCAACAAATTCTGCTTTCCACTTAAACTGTTTTAAATTGTGTTTCTATAACTCGTATCCAAAGATTTATGTCCTAGCAAAACCATCCAGCAATAATTAATAAAATTAATCAACTGGGGGATAGTGGCCCAGGTATTATCACATATCCACTAGAATGGTTAAAGATTTTAAAACTGACAATATCAAACTGTGAAAATGTGGAAAAACTGGAACTCTCCTACGTTGCTGGGAGATGGGGGAGGAATGGTAAAAACAACAGCAACACAAAAACACTTTAGAAAACGGGCATTTTCTAATAAAGTTATACATACAACTGTCCAATGAGAGCAATTTCACTTCTAGGTATTTACCCAAGAGAAATGAAAATATATTTTTTAAAAAAGACATAAAAGAATGTTCATAGGGCCGGCCCAGCAGCGCACTCGGTAGAGTGCGGCGCTTGGGAGCACGGCGGCGCTCCCGCCGAGGGTTCGGATCCCATATAGAGACCGGTCCGCTCACTGGTTGAGCGCGGTGCGGACGCAACACCGAGGGTTGCGATCCCGTTGCCGGTCACGAAAAAAGACAAAAAGGAAAAAAAAGAATGTTCATAGCATCCTTATTCATAATATCCCCAAACCAGAAGCAAACCAAGTGAGAATAACAAATAAGAAATTGTGGTATAAACAAATCATGGTATATTCTTACAGTGGCACAACACTTAGCAGTAAAAAGAAATGAATTGCAACAATATGGCTGAATTCCACAAATGTTATATTGAGCAAAAGAAGCCAGATACAAAGGAGTCCATAGTGTTTAACTGCATTTATACTAAGTGGAACAGGCCTAACTAATCTATGGTGATGAAAATCACAACAGTGGTTGTTTGGGAGGAGAGATCAACTGAAAGGAGGCACAGGGGAACTTTCTGGGGTAATAAAAATGTTCTATATTTTGATTAGGGTGGTAGTTGAATCGACCAATATATTTGTCAAAACTCATCAGATGGGCCGGCCCAGTGGCGCACTGCTATAGTGCGCCACTTGGGAAGCACGGTGGCGCTCCCGCCGAGGGTTCGGATCCCACATACAGACCGGCCGCTCACTGGCTGAGCGAGGGGCGGGAGCAACACCGAGGGTTGCGATCCCGTGGCCGGTCCCGGTCCGGTACGGGCGTGACACTGAGGGTTGCGATCTGTTGCCGGTCACGAAAAAAGACAAAAAAAAAAAAAAACTCATCAGATGGTTCACTTAAAATCTGTGCATTTTATTGTATATAAATTATACCTCTTTTTTTTTTTTTTTTTTTTTTTAAAAAAAAGGATATTTGTACATGCATGTTCATAGCAGCATTATTCACCATAGTCAAAAGGTGGAAGCAACACAGGTGTCCATTGACAGATGAATGGATAAACAAAATGTGGTATATACATACAATGAAATACTAGTAAGCCCTAAAAGGAAGAAAATTCTTACATGTGCTGCAGCAGGATGAACCTTTAGGACATTATGCTAAGTGGAATAAGTTAGTCACAAAAGGACAAATATTACGTGATTCCATCTAGGTGAGGAACGTAGAGTAGTCAAATTCATGGAGACAGACAGAGAGGAGAGTGGTGATGGCTGGGGCTATGGGGAGTGGAAATAGGGAGTTGGTATTTAAGTCATTGCACAGAGTTTCAGTTTTACAAGATGAAAAGAGTTCCGCAGATGGATGGTGATGAAGGTTGCATAACAATGTGAATGTGCTTAATACCACTGAACTGTATATGTAAAAATGGTTAAGATGGTAACTTTTAAGTTCTGTGTATTTTACCATAATTTCTTAAACACAAGAGTATTGAAAAAAAAGATGCATAGGGACTCACATGAGGTTGTCTACTGTTTTTTCTTCTTCTTCATCTTGGTTGCTTACTTTTTACTTTGCCAAGTAAAGACGCTGAAAAACAATAAACAACCCACCATTGACTATCACCAGCATTTCATAAAAAGAGGTATATTATTGAAACTAAAAATGTAAGAAGAATATAGTCTCAGTATAAAGAATAGTTGTTCCCCCAAAATGACAGTAGGATATGTTCTCCCACATTTTTCTTATTATTTTTACTTCATCAAAGATTAATTATTAAAAAATTTTTCCCATGTCAGTACCAGTTTGGAGACCAGAGTTTGGAACAACCAGTAGATAGTACAAAGTGGGTTAACAGTACCACAAATGATAAAAGCCCTGAGCCCATGAAACTATTATTCTGACTCAATGTGATATTTCTTGTGTCCTGAAAGCATGCTTTCATTAATGTGTAGAAAGATATCATGTAAAAATGTCCTATAGGCAGCCCTGGGAAGATGGAAAACCAGAGAGGCGTCTCTACCAGAGGATGAGTGAGGGCTGGGGAAACACATTCACATAGTGCACTTGTGGTTCCCCTGCACCTGTGTCCTAATTTATGTGTCTTTGATGGGGAATCAGCTTCCCCAGCAATAGCTCTTGCAACTGTGGCTTCCCAGAAGCCAGGAAGTGAAGCAACCACATGTTGTTGTAGCCGGAAGGCTGAGTCTATGTGGGCGGTGGCACAGTGAGAAGAAAATGTAACAAATGTGAAACCACAAGGAAATTCCAAGATTCAAATTTTACAGTGGAGTTCCAGAAAATTCTGGGAGTCTGTGCAGTTACCAAGCTTCATGTGCCTGCTTGGGCAGTAGTGAAGAAAGAGGTGAGTGGCATTGCAAATTGAGGTGGTCAAGGAGATCTCAGGGTCTACATGCAGTCTAGCCACTTCATGCTTTAAAGCATTTAAAAATGCTTTATTAAATTAGCATGACAAAGTTTCTAAATAATACATCAAAATTTATTTATGTATTAGAAAAGCAAGACACAGTTGAAAGGAATTGGTGTCATGTGATGAATTAATGTGATAATCCTAGAATTTGTATACATATACATCAAATAATACTTTAAACATATTTTCTGTGTTGTTTCCTCCAAATAAGTATCTGTAATACCAGGGGGAAAATCTGATATATTAAGACACATTTTTAAAAACAGTCACACACTTATCTGAGGTAAGCCTTTGCATGTTTAAGACTATTTTTTGATTGCCTTTATATACAAGTGGAAATTGAGCTGGGTATAAAATTTTTGGTCAGACTCATTTTTCCTTTGAACTCTACAAACATTGCCCTATAATCTGGCACGGACCATTGCTCTGAATAAGTTTGAGCCCAACTTTACCTCTTTACAAGTGACTTGTGTTTTCTGCCTAGATACCCACAGAATTATTCACTTAGTTCATGAAATTTAGTCACTTCATGTGGCTATGCCATGTTTCTATGCCTCTGTGTTAATTTTTCCTACAACATAGTGTGTCCTTTAAATTTATACATTCTGTTCTTCATTTCAGAAAAGTATACTTTTCTCTTAGAATATTTTTATTCTCTGGGGCCGGCCCGGTGGCGCACTGCTACAGTGCGCCGCTTGGGAGTGCGGCGGCGCTCCCGCCAAGGGTTCAGATCCCACATACAGACCGGTTCCCGCTCACTGGTTGAGTGAGGTGCGGGCGCAGCACCGAGGGTTGCGATCCCGTTGCTGGTCCCGGTCCGGTATTGAACTCTACAAACATTGCCCTATAATCTGGCACGGACCATTGCTCTGAATAAGTTTGAGCCCAACTTTACCTCTTTACAAGTGACTTGTGTTTTCTGCCTAGATACCCACAGAATTATTCACTTAGTTCATGAAATTTAGTCACTTCATGTGGCTATGCCATGTTTCTATGCCTCTGTGTTAATTTTTCCTACAACATAGTGTGTCCTTTAAATTTATACATTCTGTTCTTCATTTCAGAAAAGTATACTTTTCTCTTAGAATATTTTTATTCTCTGGGGCCGGCCCGGTGGCGCACTGCTACAGTGCGCCGCTTGGGAGTGCGGCGGCGCTCCCGCCAAGGGTTCAGATCCCACATACAGACCGGTTCCCGCTCACTGGTTGAGTGAGGTGCGGGCGCAGCACCGAGGGTTGCGATCCCGTTGCTGGTCCTGGTCCGGTACGGGCGCGACACTGAGGGTTGCGATCTGTTGCCAGACATGAAAAAAGACAAAAAGGAAAGAATATTTTTATTCTCTATTTGCTCTGCTCTCTACTTGGGGACACCAAGTATATATATGGTGGATTTCTGCTGTGTTTTATCAATGTATATCATTTCTGTGACTGCAGAGTTCTATATAGATAGAAGCATAGTAATTATTATTATAGGTGTGATCCAAATATGGCAACTTTTATCTTCTCAGTTCAGGTCTCAGGTACTAAAAACTTTGTGCATTATCTTTATTTTGAGCATGTGTGTTCATGTGAATATGTAGAATATGATATAGTAGGCTGAGATAAAAGATAACGCAGTGACCAATTTGTTCTCCAAAAACTACAGTAACCAGAGAATAATTAGAACTAATTTTTAATGTTTAACTATACAAGGCAAAGACATAAGCATTTTACATATATTAGCTCATTTAATTCTCACAATAGCTATATAAAATAAGTATTATTATGCCATCATTTAATAATGAGGGGACTAAGCCTTAGAAGGGTTAAATAAATCTCCAGAGTTGCATTATTACATAATAATTATTACATAGGGTGGGTTTGGAACCTGAGTTTCCCAAAGCAATGTTCACATGTTAATCCACTGAATTATCTCTCTGACCCATTTTCTGCTACAGTGGGAAGTTCTGAGGGGGGAAAAAAAAGATGTGTATGCCCCCAAAGGATATTCATACTTTAAGAAGTTAAATTTGTCGATTCTCATGAAGGCACACTATCTTTACAGAAATGTATGTTAGAATTGCAAAATATATGGACTGTAAAACTTCTCTGAAAAGTAATTTTTAGCCACTGCCACCCTATTTCTTTTTTTCAACTGCTCCTTAGGTCTTTTCACTTAATGTCCCAAAAGTCACGCACTTAAGTTCAACATATTTCAAACAAAATTCGTTGTTTTATCCCCCAATAACTATTTCTTCCTCTCAATTCATTCATAGGCACCTCCCTTTCTCTTGCTTTCTACATGCCATTAGTTAGCTTATTGCTTCTGTCTTCCCATTGTCTCATTCTCTTTAATCTGCTCCTTTTCATTCAAGATGTTATCACCCTAATTCAGCCTTTTATTACCACAGGCCTGGAATATTGCATTGCAGAGGTAACTGACTCGTTTTCTGTCCTCTCATGTTTCTGCGCTCTCTCTTCTTTTATCTCGTACATAGGCTCTGACTTGTCTTTCTAAAGCAGTAGTCTCCACACTCCATCAGTAAAAATACTTGAGCATGAATCCCTAGTATATTTGTTTATTTCTAAATAATGTATGCACAGGACTAAATATATACATACATTATAAAATGCACACAAATACAGAAATTTAAAAGAAAGGAAATGAATATTTTTAATATAAATTTTTATTTGATTTCATAGAGTTACAGAAACATTTTTGTTCTTCCTATAATTGAATAAACAATTTGTGATACAGTGACTCACAAGTGTGTTTCTAACTTCAGTCTATTTCAAAAATAGGTTTTGATCGTCATCATAGCTGAAAAAGATATTCTCAAAGATGCACCAAAAATGCATTATTAAGTCATAATATTTATTTTCATCTAGCAATTATGCAAAGTTTTATCAAAATTCAGTCAATAAATTTACTGATGTCAGAGAGTTATTCTTGCAAACTAATTGGAAGGTATTGTAAATCTATGTCTGGAATATTGCTAGGTTAGGTTAAAGAGTGTTTCCATGTTTTTTTTAAGCATGCAGCTATAAATGTTTCATAGGTAATGATACAGTTATATCATTTTCAGGAATAAAGTAATAGTGGAAACATTTTGAAGCATCCATTTTCTTTTTTTTTTTTTTTTTTCCTTTTCTTTTCTTTTTTTTTTTTTTTTTGTCTTTTTCTGTGTCCGGCAACAGATCGCAACCCTCAGTGTCGCCCCCGCACCGGACTGGGACCGGCAACGGGATCGCAACCCTCGGCACCGCCCCCGCGCCTCACTCAGCCAGTGAGCGGGAACCGGTCTGTATGTGGGATCCGAACCCTCGGCGGGAGCGCTGCCGCGCTTCCAAAGCGGCGCACTAGCACAGTGCGCCACCGGGCCGGCCCCTGAAGCATCCATTTTCAAAATGCTCTCTCAATAAAAAGTTTCTTTGCACAAGCAGTTGCTTTTCACTCACTGCTAAACACCACCTTTTCCTTAAAAGTACCGATTGAATGTGTTTATAATTTTAATATCTACTAGTAGCATAGTTTTGAAAGTCATTTGTCATAACAGAAAAGGTCAGAAATTTTGGAACACTAGTCTTTTTGTAAGAGAAAAAATGTGTAGTTCATCTTTAAATTGACAATTCTTAAAAGTCCTTTACTCCCGAATGACCTATGAACCCGTTTGTGCAATTGATTTTTATGGTCTCTCCCATCTCATTACACAGTATTATAAAGATTCTACAATTAAAAGGCCTTGTGTATTTTTTGCCTTTAAAAAAATAAAAAATAAAAATAGTCTTAATGACACCCCGCAGCACACATATTCCTCTCAGGAGAATTTTCTTACCATTTATGACAACTTGACTCATGTATAGACAAGAGTGGCTGTCAGCATCACTCCATATATTAGGTATCAGCAAGGTTTAATTCTTTTAAAGGAAAATAGAAGTTCTAACATTTTTTTTCTGTAGCCCAGGGCAGCATCTAATGCACTTCCAGGAATGAGCACACACACCTGCTTTGAAGCATCGCTCTGATCCTTTCACTTTCTTGCCAGCAAACCCTTGTTATCTATCCATTGTCCATTTATCCTCTGGCAAAGCCCATACTCTTTCTTGATAACATAGCCGCCCCCAGTCCCCTTCTGCCTTCTCAGTGGCACAGCTGAGCCCTTTATAACAGCTGTACTCCAGGCGCAGAAACTGCCTCTGCTCCTGAGATGTAGGGGACCAGTGTCACCGACTCACTGTTTGGCATGAGCCAGTCTTCCAGCTGGGTGCAGTATGACCTTAGCATCTTAGTTCCCAGTTGAGGTTTTCCTGCCTTATGTTCTCATTGCTTGAGTTTGAGTCCCAAACTGAATAATAATAATAATAATAATAGCAAACACTACAGAGCTTGCTCCTTGCCTTCTAAGTGCTTTTCCTATATTAATTTATTTAATCCTCATAACTCTATGAAATAATTCAGTACTAACCCCATTTTACAGAAGATGAAACTGAGACACTGAGGTTACATAACTTCCCCAAAGTCGCTCATTATAAGTGGGGGATGTGAGTGGATTTGATTCTAGGCAGTCTAACTCCAGAGTCTGTAGCATTGGCTGTTTCTGTCCTGCCTCATGCCAACTTGCCATGACTAATTATGGTAGGGGTGGAGAGGTATTTCTAAGCCAGATAGCTTTCAGCCAACAGCATGGCCAAGTTCAATATGAGGCATTGCTGCTTTTGGGTGGATCAGATACTCAAGTTCAAAAACACTGGCATTGGTTGGGAGCTGAAATATGAAAGAACACTGGGAGTCATAGGTGGTTCAAAAGCTAGAGTAAAAAGCAGACGCTGTGGCTGATTCCAAGGGAAACAACCTGGTAGAAATAGGCCAGCAGAGTATATGAATAATAGCCATCAATTATTAATGCTTACTGTGTCTCAAACACTGTCCTATTTGCCTCATGTTCATTGTCCCTTTAACTCACAGAATGACTCTGTAAAAAAGCCATGTCTCCATTTTCTAGACAGAGAAACTGAGGCTTAGAAAATTTAAATAATTTTCCTAATCTCACGTAACCAAGTCGAGTGCTTCATCTAGGATCTGAAGTGTGTATGCTAAAGGGTGGATTGGTGTGGAGGAGTGCTACAGTCACTAGCTTCTTTTTTTTTAACAGAGATAAAGGTTTTTATTTTTCCATCATGCATGCAAGCTTACACTATTTGTACTGTTTAGGAACAGAGAAATAATTGCATTATTACCAGGGTGTCAAATTATCAAGTACAACAACCAGTTACTGATTACTCTGAGGAGGTTATTTTCACAGAACATAACATTTTCCAAAATATATTTCCAAGACTAGAGTTATGAGAACATGACAAGCTGTTATCAGAATCCTAACAGTCACACGAGTCTCCAAGTTACATGAGAAAAAAAGATTGATATTCTGGTAGAGAGTCTCATTTAAGTACCTTATCATATCAGTCTTTGAGTATTAAAGCAGAATGATATCCCTCTCCTTTTGTGGATGCAGAGGGAAAGGAGCATCCCCATCATGTCTTTTTGAGACTCATTAATTCTGAAGACTTTCATTTCTAAAGCCCATCTCTGGAACTTCATTAGATAACATTAAAACAAAAAGCAGAGTTGATGTGATAATGATAGTGCACCCCACCACTATCATCACCAAGAAAGAATATCAGTCTCGCAAAGTATATTGGCATACAATTGCATTGGCATGGTGTCTTGGATTTCCAATAAACAATACAGGTGGGAAGAGGGAGACACAAATGAAACCAAGTTTATCATAACTGACAATTAACGTAACTAGGTGATGGGCACACAGGGTCCAGGGACCATCCTTTCCACTTCTGTGCATGTCTGAAATTGTCCATAATAAAGAGCAAAAAAGTTAAAAAAAACAAAACAGAAAAAGCACACTTTTACAGGTCTATTTTCCCATTAGGGAAAATGGGAAAAGTGGCAAGATTTTTCTCAGAGGCAAAATAAGCAGCATATAGCATTAATCATCCACACACACAAGGCCACACCAGCCTACCCATCAGTCTGGCAGCCAGTAGGGTTCCTGGAAGGCTGGGGTGGGCAGGTGTGTGTCTCATGCATTGGCAGCGGGCCTTGGTCCACAGGCAGTTCTTGAGGTCCTTGTTGACCAGGAAGCCAACTGGGGTGGATAGCAACCTAGACAAAACTCAACAGTGTTAACAGTAATGGGACATGGCACAGACCTTGATGAAGGTTCACAGTACAAGGGCCCAGGGGCAAGAAGAGAAGCATGGTGGAATAGAACACATGGCATACTGCTTACTGCCCTTAACCTTATCCATGCCTAGCAGTCAAGGGCCATTCTGCTGGATGTCCACCAGGGTGGGTCACATGGATTCCAGGTCATTGCCAGAGATAAAGCAGGTGGCACCTTGGCTGGTGACCCCAGACCCATAGGAACAATAACTTCTGGCTGATGGCCAATACCATGTGCGTTGGCTTCATTTTGCAGTGGCAATGGAAAAGCTTGCCATAGATGGCAGGCATGGCCAGCATGAACACGAAGCCCAACAAGTCTCTGGCCCTGATGTAGCAGAGCTTGAGGATGCACTGGTCCTCCTGGAGGATCTCATGAGTGTCCATGTTAAAGACAAGTGGGAAAGGCCAGAGCCAAGAACAGGATCCAGGCAATATAGATAAAGGCAGCACACATCAGAAGTATGTGTGTTTAACATATAAACAGTAGGGATGAGATCACATAACATGTGAAAGTAATGTGAAAAAGCAAGAAGGCCATGGGGAGGCAAAAGAACATGATCATAAATGCCATATTCTTGTAATGTCCAAACGGGCTACAGTGCAAAGAGGCCAACATCAAGAGAAGACAGCCAAACATACAGTCAGCCAGGAACAGGTCCAGCAGGAGGTAGTAGGGAGACTTGCACAGCATCAGTTGGACTGGTTCACCCTAGCCTCAGGGGTATCCACTGGCTGCTTTGAGTGACCTTGCCTGGCCTCCTTTCCTTTCTCTCCACGGGCCGCCTCACTCATAAGGTAGAACTGCAGGGGATTGGGCCACAGTTCCTCGTTAATTATCTCGACAATCTTGTCAGACTCGATGGAGCTGTGGTTTGAAAACCACCCGAAGAAGCTACGGTTGTTTTCTGGGTTTCCCTGGCTTGGAGACTGGAGATCATGCCCTGGGAGCCACTGGATTGGAGTGGAATGAGACACCACCTGACCCAAAGGACCACACCCATATTCCTTGATGAGCACCTTATTTTGGAAATAGGGGTTGCGGCTGAAGTAGAACTTGATTTTGTAGCCCAATCTGGCAAGGCCAAGCTCTTCCACCTCCAAGCTGTTCAAGTAGCTGAGTACCTCTTTATCTTGGCTATTCAGAAAGGATGATAGCTGGGGGTGGTTCTGGAAAGCTTGCCCCCAGAAGCCAGGGATATTCTGGATCAGGAGATTCCTCCGCTCTAAGTGGTGCAGTCGCAACTGCCCAACCTTGTGCGACAGGCGAAGGTAGGCCCTGTCCGCCTTGGCGTTCATGGTCTCCAGCTTCAGCTGGACATTCTCCAGAGTATCCATGCTGCCTTCTGTCCCCGGAGGCCCTGACCATGCATTCTTCTCCACCTTCTTTTCCTCCTCCATTGAGACGGAGGTACACTCCCCAGCCGTCCCTTTCTTCAGCTTTCCACTAGCTATGGCCTGAGGTGCCCTCCCCACGGCACGACGGGTTTCTGGGCCCTTCTTCCCAGCTGGGCCACGCCGATTTCCGATGCGGGGGCCATTTTTCAGCCTTCCCACGGTTCCCGTAGTTCCCACGAAGACAGTGTCTGTGGACAGGCGCTCCGAGATAGAAGTGGCCTTCCCCAGGCCGGGCCTGGTCGCGGCCTGCCCTTGGTCCCCCGCAGCTCGGGCCCAGAGCGCGAGGCCACAGTCCAGGGGGTGTCGGCGGGCAGCCTCCTCCCCGGGCCGGGGGCACGGCGCAGACGCAGCGGTTTCCAGGCCACCCCAACCCGCGCCAGCCGGCACCTGTGCCACCGTGGTGTCTTCCTCCAGCCTCTGGAACTGTGGAGGGTCCGGGTGGTGCGGACCGTCGTCAGGAGAAGCGCGGACTCGGGCTTTGGCGTGGCCTTTGCCTCGGCTTTTGGCGGGGGAGTTCTTCTGACCCCTACTGCGGCTGCTCATGATGGCGGCGGAAACGGCTTCAAAGCCACGCCCCGACTCCGCCCCCTGCGGCGCCAACTCCCGGTCTCTACCAAGCGGGCCTCTCCATGGCAACCGTGAATTTTACTTTCTGTGGTTGTCCTTTCTCTTACGATTCTGGGACAGCTGCATCTGGCACAGACCTCAGGCTGCTTCTACTCATGGCGGAAAGTGGCAGGCAGCCGGCGGGTACAAGCAGATCACATGGCGAGAGCACGCAAGAGAGAGGAAGCAAGAGCTACAGTCACTAGCTTCTACATAACTTCTATTAGTTTGTCCAAAGCCACCACAAATAATACACGACCTAAGGAAAATCAGTGTGTTAACTCTTAAATGCAACTTCAACACCAGACCCCATTCCAACCAGATTGCTGCATTCTCGAGCTACCCCAGTCTTATTCCAGAGGTGGGCTCTTAATGAAGGAGCTCTATATATTTTCACCACTGGGAAGTGTTAGCAGGTAAGAAAGGCAAAGGCGAAAGTACACTTGCATCCTCCTGCCCCCAACTTTGTATCGAGAGCAAGTTTCACAAAGAATCAGGAATTGGTTATGGTGTCTAGTGGCAGCAGCGGAGGCAGAAATGCCCACTCCCAGGGCAACTTTAGTTTCAGCCCTGGGATAGTATCCAATGTTGTGGGGGCCCCTGTTCCGAGCTGTGGCATTCAATGGTTCAGCAGTGGTGGGCACAGTATTATCCTGGACTAATTTATGGCAATATTTAAGTTGTGGTCCTAGTCAGTGCTGGGATCCTCTTGTTCTGATCATTCTCAGAGCCTATTTCTCCATCCTTCTCAACAATATCTCTTTAGTAAATTTCTTTTGTGCTTAAGTCAGCTAGAGTTAGTTTTAGTTACTTGTAACTAGGAACTCTGACTCAACAATGATTAAGTTTGTATTTTCATTGTTTTTAATACGGTGCATCGTATTTCCAAAATTCTATAAAAAATAAACAAAAAGGATTAGTAGCTGAAAAGTAGTTCATTAAAATATTAATACAACCCACAGTTAATATTATACTTAATGGTGAAAGATTGAAAGCTTTCCCTTAAAATCAGGAACAAGCCAAGAATGTCTGCTCTCTATTCAACATTGTATTGGATATTACAGTCAAGGCAATTAGACAAGGAAAAATAAATAAAAAGCATCCAGATAGGGAAGAAAGAAGTAAAACTATCTCTATGTAGATGATATAATCTGATTTATATATATAAAATCTTAAAGAATTCACTAAAAACCTATCTGAACTAATAAACAAGCTTAGCAAAGTTGCAGGATAGAAAAGCAACATGGAAAAATTGATTGTATACAGCAGCAATGAGCAATCCAAAAATGAAAACATTTTTAAAAATTCCATTTACAATGGAATCAAAAAGAGTAAAATATTTAGGGATCAATTTAGCAAAAAAGTGTAAGACGTGTACACTGAAAACTACAAATCTCATTGAAAGAAATTAAAGAAAACCTAAATAAATGGAAAGACATCCCATAGTCATGGATCAGAGGACTTGATATTGCTAAGATGGCAATACTCCAAATCGATCTATAGAATTAATGCCATTCCTATCAAAATATCAGCATTTTTTTTGCATAAATTGGTAAGTGAGACTCAGAATAGCCAAAACAATCTTGAAAAAGAAGAACAAAGTTGGAGGACTCATATTTCCTGATTTCAAAACCTAGTAAAAAGCTACAATAATCAAGAGAGCTAACATAAGGATAGATATATAGACCAATGCAATGGAATTGAGAGTCTGGAAATAAACCCTCCCATTTTGGTCAATTGATTTTCAGCAAGTGTACCAAGATCATTCAAGGGGGAAAGAATAGTCTTTTCAGCAAATGGCACTGGGTTGACTGGATACTCACATGCAAAAGAATAAATTTGGATTCTTATCTCACACCATATGCAACAACAAACTCAAAATATATCATAGTCCTAAATGTAAGAGCTAAAATTATAAAACTCTTAGGAAAAAACATAGGAGTAAATTTTTGTGACCTTGGATTAAGCGATGGTGTCTTAGATATGACATCAGAAGCACAAGTGACAAAAAAATATTAGCTAAGTTATACTTCTTTAAAATGAAAAACTTATGTGCTACCAAGAACACTATCAAGAAAGGGAACAGACGACTCACAAAATGAGAGAAAATATTTGCAAGTCATAATAAGGACTTGTTCTTACAAGGGACTCATATTTAGAATATACAAAGAATCTTACAACTCAATAATAAAAAGAAAAATAACCCAGTTAAAAAATGAGCAAAAGATTTGAATAGACATTTTCCAGAGACAAATACAAATGGCCATATGCACATGAAAAGATGTTCAACGTTATTATTTGTTAGAGAAATGCAAATGAAAACCACGATGTGATTGCTAAAGGGTACAGGGTTTCCCTTGGGGGTTACGAAAATGTTCTAAAATTGATTGTGGTGGTGTTTGCACAAATGTGAATGTACTATAAGCCCTTGAATTGTACAGTTTAAATGAGTGAATCATATGTAGGTGAGTTATATTTTAATAAAGCTGTTGCAAAAAAAGCACAAATGACATGCCACTTTTTACCTACTGGGATGGCTAAAATAGAAAAGAGAGACAATAATAAGTGTTGATAATGTGTGAAAAAATTACAACCCTCATGCATTGCTGATGGGATTGTAAAACAGCAAAACCAGTTTGGAAAACAGGTTGGCAGTTCTTCAAAATGTTAAACATGGAGTTACCATATGACCCAGCAATTGCACTCATAGGTATATTTCCAAAGAAATGAAAACATATGTCCACACAAAAACTGGTATGCAAATGTTCATGGCAGTGTAACAGGCTGAACAGAAGTGACTCCATTTTGTTAAACTTCTAAATTAAAAAGGTTTTCCCCCCTTACTCTTGTAACCTGAACTGCATAGCTTGCAGACAGACATTAGAATGCAATGATTCTTGCTCACATGATTGCTAGAACATAATGACTTTCTCTCACACTGTACACAGAATAATTATAGAAGAAATTATTGATACAGGTGGCCATTCTTTACGAGCTTACTAACTAGATCTTTTGAGGTTAACAGGAACTGAATCTGTGACTTGACTTCATGGAGGATGGTCACCATGAATAAGCTCCCACCCAAGAAGTTCTTTGATGTTTATCTTCAATTTTATGATTATGCCTGCATGTCTCCGCTTAAATCGCCATGAATCAGCCCCCCTTCCACCTTTCCCTATAAAACCTTTTGGCAAGTCCTGGAAAAGCAGAGATGGTCTTTGAGACATGAATCCACCATTTCCCCAGGCTGCCGGCTTCCTGATTAAAAGTTACCTTTCCTTAAACCAACACTTGTCTCTCAATTATTGGCTATTGAGTGGTGAGCAAACAGACCTCTGGGGTTTTGGTAACAGCAGCATTATTCATGATAGCCAAAAAGTGGAAACAATTCAAATACCCATGAACTGAATAAATGAATAAACAAGATGTGTTATATCTGTACCATGAATAATATGTGGCCTTGAAGTTACATACTATGACATGAGAGAATCTTGAAAACATCATGCTAAGTGAAAGAGGTACATATTATGTGGTTACTTTTAAGTTAAATGTTCAGAATAAGCATATCCACAGAGGCTGAAAGTAGATTAGTGGTTTCAGGAGCTGGAAGGCAGGAAGGGAATATGAAGTGACTGGTGAGGGGCACAGAGTTTCCTTTTGGGGTGATGAAAATGTTCTCAATTAGATAGTAGTGATGGTTGCACAACTTTTTATGGAATTGTACACTTTAAAAGGGCAAGTTTTGTGTGAGTTATATGTCAATTAACCTGTTATTAAAGTTTTTTAAAAATCATGATTATAGTAATGTAAATACCACAAGTCAGAATAGCATTATAAAGTTGAATAGTGAACAGGACTCTAACTAAAATATAGTGTGACAGAGTTAGCTCACTAGGGAGAGCTTGGTGCTGACAACACAAAGGTCAAGGGTTCAGATCCCCACACTGGCCAGGCTCCAAAAATGAAAAAATAAAGTGTGACTCTGTATGTTATAGGATAAGCATCTAAAAATATGACTATTTTGTACAACATGCCAAAAAATTACAGTGCAAATCGTTAAAGGGATGACGTGTCTGTAAATTGGATTTTACTGTGTGTGATGGTTAATTTTACGTGTCAACTTGACTGGGCTAACAATGCTCAAACAGCTAGTAAAGCATTATTTCTGGGTGTGTCTGTGAGGTGTTTCTGGAAGAGTTAGCATCTGAGTAAAGAAGATCTGTCCTCATCAATTTGAGTAGGAATCATCCAATCCCATAAGGGCCCAAATAGAACAAAAAATGGAGGAAGGGTGAATTCTCTCTCTGTGTTTAAGCTGGGACATTCAACTTCTCCTGCCCTTGGACATCAGTACTCCTTTATCTCAGGCTTTCAGACTCACATTGAGTTGCATGACCAGATTGCCTGCTTCTCCAGGTTGCAGAGGGCAGATGGTAGGACTTCTTGGCCTCTATAATCATGTTTGCCAATTTCTATAATAAGTCTCTTCAGAGAGAGAGAGAGAGAGAGAGAGATGGATAGATTCTATTGGTTCTGTTTCTCTGGACAACACTGACCAATACAGTGGGCTAGCAATTTATTCATCTCTATTCTTCAGTGCATTGTTTGTTATGAACTTTGCTTCTATATGCACATAAAGCCACCCATGCTTTTTTAATGTCATTTTCGAACAAAACACAGGGACCCCTCTAGTAAAAAAATTATGTGTTTTTTTCTAGGATAAGAACAAAATTAGTGCAGCTATTATGGAAAACAGTATGGAGGTTCCTCAAATAGCTACACATAGAACTGCCATATGATCCAGCAATCCCGCTGCTGGGTATACACCCAAAGGAATGGAAATCATCATGTCAAAGGGATACCTGCACTCCCATGTTTATTGCAGTTCTCTTTACAGTAGCCAAGAGTTGGAAGCAACCTAAATGTTCATCGACAGACGACTGGATAAGGAAAATGTGGTCTGTTTACACAGTGGAATACTACTGTCATAAAAAGAAATGAAATTTTGCCATTTGCAGCAACATGGATGAACTTAGAGAAAATTATGTTAAGTGAAATAAGCCAGGTATGGAGAGAGAAATACCTCATGTCCTCACTCATAATTGGGAACTGAAAAAAAAAAAAAAAAAAGAAAGAAAGATACAATAATCACAATAATTCCTTGAACTTTCAAAAGGGGAGAACGGAACTGAGGCCACCAGAGGTAGGAAAAAGGGAAGGGAGAGGAAAGGCAGAAATTGGTGAAGGGGCACAAAAATGTTTACATTGTGTAATGATTAAAAAAAAAGAATTAAAAAAATTTTTCAAAGAAAGAAAAAAGAACAAAATATTTCTTTCCAAACTGATGAATTTTGTTTCTAAAGGCAGATAAAATACCAAAACTATAGCAACATCATTGATATCTATATTTCTTTAGTAAAACAAAGTTATAAATCCCTCTCTTGCTAAAAAGGTATAAATCTATTTACAAAGCTAACGATACATTTTACACTTGAAGAGAAAGCAACAAAAGTTCTTTATCTAATGACTCTAGGCTGTTGCAAATATTCAACAGCAAAAAACATGAAAGAGTCTGAGAATATACAGAAAAAGCCAAACTCAATTTCGCCGGTACTCAACAATCAACACAGAAGACTTCTATGACCAAGTGTGTGAGGGTTTTCGCACACACTCCAAGCAAGGAAGCAATTTTGCAGCAGTCATCAGCTGGGTGTCCTCTAATTCAATTCAGTTCTGACTCTATCGCTATCTACAGTGTCTACCTGGAGATAGTGTCAGATCCCACAGGTTGAGGTCTTGTTACCAGACTCAGGTCCAGCTGCCCGCCCCCTTGAGAAGGAAAGAAAAAAAACCTCGGAAGTCAAGTGGTTGGTGTTAGAAAAGCAGACGTATTCAGCTGAAGGAGATGGTAGGCTACCCCATCTCAAAGATTTACATTTACTGAGGGGTTTTAAGGGAGGGGCTGAGGGAATGGAATGTGGGAGGTGAAAAGCAGGAGAGGAGATGTGAGTTATGAGGGGCCCGTTGCTATGGGTCATGTACGAGGTCTCGTCAAGGCCTCATCTGGTTTCTGTTCTCATCTTCGCTGTTATCTCAGGACCCTGCAAGATTTTGATTTGTGCCGGTGTGCTTGGCTAGTGCCCAAGGTCAGCTTCAGTCGTTTGGCCTTGATTATTTCTCAAAACTCAACAGATCTCAAAGAAAGAACTGTTAGCTTTAGAGAGTACTAATTAGCTTCTCGGCCTTGTTTTCCTCCTTAGGGAAGGAGATAAGAAAGTCAGGGTATGGGAAGAAAGAATGGAAAGAAATCCTTTTTAAAATCCTCCCCACCTCTACAACCCAAGCAGTTTTAGGTCCTAACATGGCTTCAGTCCTCCTCACTCCAACAGTTTCAGTCCCCAAGACTGTCCCTCCCTACACCATTTCAGATGACAATTGCAAGCCCCAAGTTGTTTTACCTGTGCTTTTGACCCACTAGCTATAAATTGGGGTTCTATCAACTCTCTCCTAGGGTTGGATTAATTTGCAAGAGTGGCTCACGGAACTCAGGGAAACATTTACCTATGATACTGATGAACACCAGATAAAGAAATGGACAGGGCAAGGTATAGGGGAAGAGACAGGGAGTTTCCATGCCCTCTCCTGGTGCGCCACCTTGCAGGAGCCTTCATGAGTTCAGCTATCTGGAAGCTCATCTGAACTCTGTTCTTTTGGGTTTTTATGGAAGCTTCATTATGTAGGCATAATTGATTAAATCATTGGTAATCAACTTAACCTTCAGCCCTTATCCCCTGGAGATTGGGGAGTTGAACTGAAAAGTGCCAACCCTCCAATCATGCCTTGGTCTTTCCCATGACCAGCCCCTATCCTGAAACTACCTAGGGGCTGCCAGCTACCAGTCATCTCATTATCACACAAAAGAACACTTATCAGTTCGGATATTTCAAGGATTTTAGGAGTTGTATGCCAGGAAACAGGGACAGGACCAAATATATATTTCACAATATCACAAAGAGCAATTAAGATCATGTGCACATCCTAAAAGATATTACCCTTCACATGGGAAAGAAACAGCTGATGTGCTAGGTATAAATCAGCCTCTGGCATATGGGTGCCACATACATGAGAAAAATGTATAGTGATGTTTAATTCTATTTGTCATTGCAGACTCATGCTATGGGAGAGAGATTTTTCATCGGTAACAATTATTTTGTGAGAAAAATGTATGTTGGAGTCAGAATTGATGGAATCCAGGACATATGTTTAGCAAAGAAGGGTGTTACCATGGGAATAAAAGGCTGCACCTGAATGCCAAAGCACATTCTGCTTCACTCACCAGGAACAATTAGCAGACAACATGCACCCTGACCTTGAATCAGAGTTGAAGTTGGCAAATATAATCAGGGCACAACCACCGGTTATCTTTGCAGCGTGTTATGAGAAGAAACAGGCAGTGAATAGAAGACTGATTTTCTATATGAAGGCATATTGTTTATAAGGGTACTCCCACAAATTTTTGTAAATAAAGGAAATAACTTATAGTATTTCTTCATTGACACTCATAATGCCTGTAGAGGTGTTTCTCTATATTCAAGTGGATTATCTCAGCTCTGTAATTCCAATTCTTGCATGGCCTCAACCTATTACTTTGAGACTGGTAGAGCAACAGATTTTAAAATCTGAGAATGGGAATAAACTAGCAGAATTTCTTAAGATACAAACCTGTATTGGGCTGGCCAGTTAGCTCAGTTGTTAGAGTCCATGGTCAAGGGTTCAGATTGCTGTACTGGCCAGCCATAAAAAAATAAATAAATAAAGTGTGTTCAGACCTGTATTATTTATTGCTGCATAACAGGTTATCTCAAAATTTAGCAACTTAAAACAACAAGCATTTATTATCTCTCAGTTTTTGTGGGGCAGAAATCTGGGTGCTGGTTAGCTGTGTGACTGGCTCAGGGTCCTTCATGAGGTTGAAGCACTTCATGAGGTGAAGCCATCAGCTGGGGCTGCATTCATCTCAAGGCTTGACTGGAGAAAGATCCATTTCCAAGCTCACTCGAGTGGCTGTCAGCAGGTCTCAATCAGTCCTGCCTGTTGGCTGGAGATGTCAGTTCCTTGCCACGTGGGCATCTTCTCTCCTAGGGCATCTTACAACTTGGCAGCTGGCTTCCCCCAGAGCAAGTGAGCAAGACAGGACTAGCAAGATGGAAGCCACCATCTTTTTGTTACCTAATCTCAGAAGTAACATCCCATCACTTCTGTCCTGTTCTATTTGTTAGAAATGAGTTGTTAGGTCCAGCCCACACACAAGGAGATTACCCCGGGTAACGAATACTAGGAAGTGGGGATCATTGGAGCCCATCTCAGAGATTGCCTAACACAGTATCCACATCGCACTTGCATGGGTGTGGCTTTGCCTTGTCCAGGGTGCCACGAGATTTACCAGGTCTTGGTCAGTGAAATGCTCTAAGGCTCCTGAATCTGGCATGGCCTCATGGCCTGCATTCTCAGTTTCTCAGGGTTCTGTGCTCTGGTAGGCAGAAACCGACCAGCCATGGTAGGTGCTAGAGATGGGTGCAAGGTCTACGTTGGGTTCTAATTTAAAAGTCTGGTGTCCTTAGGTACACATCTATTACAGTGTTGGTGGATTCCCCCTGTGCCCTTCAGCTGGTGTGGCTCTTTGGTGGGGCAGGGCAAGTCTAAGACTGTTGTTCTTCCTTTCCCATGCCAGGGACAAAGGTTGCCATATCAGTCCTGGGCTGACTATCTCTGGACTTCTTAAGTATGAAAGAGAAAATAAATTTGCATTTTTATGTAAGCCATTTCTAGATTTTTCTGTTACTCCTAACGAACTCTAATTCTAACTAATGATGTAGCTTTGTTCAAGTCCAAATTCTAAACTTATGCAATTCAAATCCGGGCTTGCTGTCACCTGAGCTCCCCCACAGCTTCCAACCACAATACTTCCAGTGGGAGGTATCATCTCTAAAGTATAGAGCACAAGTTATATCAAACATTGCCAGGTTCCTGGTAATGGGTAAGGCCCTAGGATGTGTTGACCAGCTGTGTTCAGAGTATAGGCCATTCCGCAGAGAGCTGGATGTTCCTGCTGAACCACAGGAGTGGGGCTAGGGCAGAGGGTAGGTCCTTGGGGTTCTAGCAGGTGGCAGGAACTGAAGGAGGCTGTGGGGCCCTGAACCAAGTTTTCCTGCCATCTTCCTTGGGTGCTGCCTAAGTCCAAAGGCCTGGCAGGTACAAGACTACCAAGGTCAATTCCTGTCTAACTCAGATCCACAGAGCCAGCAGGTACTTTTCAGAACAAGGGGTGGGAGTGGCCAGGGCTGAGGAAGTGCAGATAAAAGGCAAAGGAAGCTGTCTGCTGGAAATAGGCAGGGAATAGACACAAACAAAAAAATCTGTATAAGGCACCAATGTGGACAGTGTTTGCGTTGTGTGTGCAGTGCCAGCCAGAGGCCCCTGGAAAACAAAGGACATGACTGTTTTCCTTCACGGTCTCTGCTCTGCAGTGTCAGTAACGTTCTCTAGTGAAACCCACACCAGGCTTATGCCAGGACTGCGCTCAGATCTCACTCTCCTTTTCAGAGCATGCCAAGGAAAATACTTGCTTCAGGACATACACAGAGGGCATTTCTGGGGTATTCTAAGCCGATCGTAGCAGGGAAGAATCCAAGGTGTCCACTAGTTTCTTCAGACCCAAGTATTCCTATTGTAAAATGCAAGTCCTGCCCTGTGGAAAGAGCAGGAGCTCTTTCCATTAGGGAATGGGAGATGATCAGCCAAAATCTGGACTGTGGATATTTTTTTCAAATGCCTCTGAACCAAATTTAACCTTAATTTCACAGACTAGCTAGGACTCATTCCATTGTCTTCAGTTTGTTCTCCCATATGCTGGCCAAAGAATGCTTCTAGTTCAAAATCCTTTTCCTAATGCCTATTTTAAAATATATTTCCCAAAACTAGCCAGAGGGACTCTGGCCAAGGATCCAGAAGGGGTCAGTGTGGGAGGCTCAGTGTGGAGTGGAAGGGCGTAGGCCCTCAAGTCAGGCAGACGTGCATGAAATCAGGACTCTCACGCTGGAATCTAAAGATACCATCTGTAGTTGTGGAGCAAGAAATAAAGGTGTGTGCATTACTTAGGGTTACAAAGGTGTAGCTGAGGAACTAAAAACATTGACAAAATCTTAAGGAAGCAGTTGGGGAGGTAAAAGGAAAATGCTACTGTACTGAATTCTTCCCTGTCATAGCAGAAGGTCAGTTAATAAATCACAAGAAATGATGGTATTTTCTCAACAAATATTTACGACGTGTCAAGCCCTGTTCTAGGCATTGAGGATACAGCCACAAAATAAACAAAACAAAGTCACTGCACTCATTATTCTAGTGATAAGCCTATTGGTTAAAGATAGAGATATTAAGGTAACTACCGAAAGAAAGAGTTAAAAGTCTTACAAGAGTTGCTTTGGGGAGCAGGTTTAGGAAAGTGGAGGGGAGAAGAGAAACAGAGCAAGAGATTGATTTCCTCAATAAGCCCTGCTATGCTATTTGATTTAAAATTTTCTTTATTTAAATTATTAACAAAATATTCTACCATTTACTAGCGGTATATCTTTGAATAGATTACCTAAGTTCCCTGGACCTCAGTTCTTTCATCTGGAAGTTGGGGATAATAATGTCTCCCTTAGAGACTATTTGACATGGGAGTACCTGACATGAAGTAGCCACGTAAATGTCAGTCCCCTCCTTTATGCCTCCCATATAGTATTTTTCAGCTCAAGGTCTTTCAGGCTAAGAAGTGACATCCATTGTTGAGTCTGGCCTGAGCAAGTCGCATGACTTCTCTTTGTTTTTGTCCATCTAACATAAAGATGATCATCTCAAATTTCCATGTATATTAGAGGAATGGGATTTATGTGGCGAGAACTCAGGAAGGGCTTTGAGTGTCTTGAAAGAACAATGGCCAAATTTTAACATGGTTACCATTTGAGTGATACTGTGTTGTTATGGTCTTTGCAGCTCACTTGTGGACAGATAGGGCAATCCATTGTCCTGACTATTATTGCCTCAGAAGGTTTCACAATCGGGTACTTAATCCCACAGGCACTGGGAGCCTCGTGACATAAGGGAAAGAACAATTGTGAATTCAAGAAAGAGAGAGATCACTGTCTGGGATCAGGATGTAATTAGTAGGAAAACACTAAATATGTCAGCATGACAGAGCAAGGTGTTTTGCTGAGATCCAAGCTGGCTATAAAGGGAAAGTGTACATATGTAAACAGGAAGAGTGCTTGCAGATTCTGTGGTGTGTGTACGAGTATTAGGGGTGAGATACAGGCAATGATGTACCAGTAAAAGTCAACAACCAGTTCTGGAGAGGAGAGACTTGATTTTTAGCAATTGCCAATTTCAATGGTGTAAATGCTCCCACTGTGACCCATTTCAAGCTACCAAGTTGAAGTCACTAAATGCAGAGTTGGGAAGAGATACAGTCAATTCTCACCAGTCAGTGCAAACGAGTTCCAGCACATTGCTGGTTGCTTTTCCAGCTTTCTTTCAAAAATGAAAAACCTCCCAGCTCCTTACACTCATCTGCTTCTAAAGTTGAGGATATTGCTTTAGCTTTTATGCTAACATCCATCCCTATCCCTCAAACAGAATTGTCATTCCACCCTGATTATTCCTTTGTAAAGTTTATAGTTCATCACAACTCAGAAATTCTGGAACTGTGGTTTCCTTACACCCACCCCCAAATCGACACAATGGTTGGCAAGACCATCTGTTTATTCAGTAATCAGCCAACAGGATGCTACGGGCCTGTCAGTCAACCACCCTGGCCCTAAAGATTTGGCAAACTCTTGCTGGCCAAGGAAAGCTCCAAGCAGGCAAGAGAAGGAGACTCCCTCACTTTTGGTGCCCATGTTTCTGGTTCTTCGGAAGTTAAGTGGCTGCCTGGGACTTTGGCACATGTATGAGTCTCTTCCACATCCCATAGGAAACCCTCTCTCATTAGTCTCCAGTAGGATTTCCCTTTGAAACACCCCTCCCCCACTTTCCTTTCCTCTGAAATCCTGTATCCTGGAGGCAGACAGGGCTAGATCCAGGCCCTATGCATCTAATGTTTATTATATATTTTGGGTAAAGGGGCTTCTTTAAAGAAAAGAATACAAAATTACAAATATAAAGTGACCAGGGTCAGTGCCTTTAGAATGAGCCTGTGCAAATGAGGGTCCCTGAAGCTCAAGCTTCATTAGCTTCCAGTAAATATGCCCCTGGAGCTAGACTGTACTCAGAAGGAAACGGGATGTTTGCCTGGTAATGGTGGGTGGTGGAATGTCCTGCATTTTTTTCCTTTTGGATGAGGAAGAAGCTTTAGAACCTTGTTTCCACTTGAACACTCTGCCTTCAAGACTGATACTGAAGGATATCGTCCACCTTCTTCTAAGGAAAGCATTTTATTCTGCGTCACTCCTGCTGTATCACATGGCCACTCCCCCACTACCTGGTACAGAATATCCCAGTTATGCCTATAACAGGCAGAGACCTGCTCCGAGGAAATATGTTCTCTAACTCCTAGCAAAGTCTAACTCCAGAATGACTGGATGAGAAGGGACCTCTAGTGGTCAATTGCAAAGGTCACATCACTGCTACCTTCTACCTATTCTCTTAGAGGTGTCCTGGCCTGTCAACTCTGGGTTGTTAGTTCCAAGGGGGTAGTAATCTGGGGAAATAAAAACCCATCAATACAGTTTCCCACTTGCTGTCAGTCTGGAGGCAGGGGGCTTCGGGGGAAAGGGCACCGTTTTGGGGGAGCATTTGCACTTGGGTTATTGTCTTACTTTTATCATCTTCACCCTGGGTAACTTGGGTTACTACCTGAGTTTCCTCACCTGTAAATTGGTGGTAATCAGAGGTACCTTGTAAGTGGATATGAGGATTGAATGATAAAGCATGTGTAAAGGGCTTGGCATGCAAGAGGTACTCAGTAAAACTTTCTTACTCCTCCACTCAAATTAAAAATTCACAGAGGGCAAAGAAGGGAAGAGAATATAGGATAGATCAGAGGAATTTTGGGTTTTGATATAGGTAGGTTGTGGAGGGTAGGATGGTGTCTTAGTCCATTCTGGCTAAGGTGAGATCTTCTCCCCAGAAAAACACACATATGTGTGTGCACACACACATATACACACACACATATTTTTGCCTATGATTTCAGCAGTTTCACTGACACTCCAAAGCTTGTCCATAGTGGTTCAAGAAGCCAAATTGAGAAACTCTGATGTAAGACATTTGGAAAAGGATGCAGTGTGGCAGTAAGGAATCTTGAATGGATTCTGATCCCTGATCTGCCACTAAATAGTTGTGTCACTTTGGACACGTCCCTTTACCTCTCTGAACTTCATTTCCTCACCTGTTAACAAAAGCAAGGGCTAGGCAGATGTAGAATTGCCATATAAAAGACAAAATGCCTAACTAAATTTGAATTTCAGAGAAGCAATGATTTAAAAAAAAATATCGGTATGTACTAAATATTGGCTTTTTGATGAATTAGCACATAGTAGTTGCACAGGACATAATTATACAAAATAAGCATTCATTATTTACCTGAAATTTAAATTTTTATTTGCTAAATCTGGTAACCGTAGACAGGTGGCCTTTCAAGTCTTGCTTTAAGGTCTAAGATTTTTGGTGATGGAGGAATCCTAATGTGGGGTATGGTAAGTTAGAGAGCACCGTTGGTCACTGTTTAGGCTGGAAATTCAAGTCCCATGAACAATTTAAGCAGTTTAACGGATGCCACTGCTGTGTTGGATTCTGGATGGAAAAGGGAACACATTGGGTCCCTGCATTGGTCAAAGAACCATTCTATCATTGCTAGGCTGTGACTGCCGGGTTTCTAGAATTTCTGTCACCCTAAAACCTTCAATGGCATTCCCAGTGTCCTGGCAGGATGACCCTGTTGGCCTGCAACCTGCGACCCTCTGGCCATTTGCTGAGTTGCTGTCTCCATCACATCAAGTCTGGTTACAAGGATATGAAGGCTGTGGCTTCGAAGGCCTGTGGGGATGGCACTGTTCAGCAGTCAGCAGCACTGCCCCTCAGGCCTCTCCTGCATGCTGGTTGCTTGTTTCTGTCTCCTGTTCTTCACTGTCAAATGACAGAAAGTACTATGAGGCCTGGGCACCTGCAGGGCCAGTCTCTCACAGGGGAGCCCTGTGTGCACATCCCCGTCCCGGGTGGGGCACCCAACTTGCATCTCTAACTTATCTCAGAGTGGGCATCCTCCCCCCTCCATTTCTTTCTTCCTTTGGCTAATGTTTCTTGAGTATCCACCATGCCCTGGTGCTGTGCTAGATACTTCCCCCTAGCTGAGGGCCTTTCACCTTTACCACCTTGGTCAACACCTAGTCCCATAGTCTGGTTCTCAAGGTAAGATTCACAAACCACTGCATCAGAGTTACCCGGGAGGCTTGTTAGAAATGAGATTCTTCAGTCTCACCAGAACTGATGAAGGAAAGGTGCCAGGAGACTCCTCCAGGTGATTCTTATACTCACCCTAATCAGAAAGGCACGGCCGCTGGCTCCTGGATTCCCTTCTTTATTACCTTTCCTGAAGGTGATAGGCCTGGGAATGTGGAACAGATTGGTCTCTACTCCCAGGAATTTTCAGACTCAAGCCTGCCTCTCCTCTTTCCTTCTGAGCCCAAGCTACTTGGGAAATCTGTGGAGTATTGGACTCTGTTAATACTTCAAACCAGCAAGCTACTTAGGCTTAATGGTTAACTAAATTACCTATGGAAAAATGGCTTAATGGCTTAATTACTTATAGAAAAACAACTTCTCCCCTCTGTCAGTTCTAGGAAAGAATGTTCCAGGGATTTATATGACCTTAGACAAGTCACAACACTTCGCTGACACTCCAGAAGGGGTGCCATGATACCATTTTTCTTATCTGAAATCCCTCCTCAACACCTAAGGGCATTCTGTGTGGCTCCTGAACATCTTTAACTTTCCATTCTAGAATGGAAGATCCCAGAAGGCCTAGAGCTTTGTTTGACTCATCTACATATCTCCCAGGGTACCCAGTTAATGTTGTGGAGATCAGGTAGCACCATTCATTTTGTAGACATCATACCTTTGTCGAGTTATTACAACAATTTTCCACAGATGGCAGTAGAGTGACGTGAGAAGCCATCTTTTCCTAATTCATGACAAAGCCACCATATTGGCTTGGGTAGGATTGGCATCCCCAATACTTAGAATACTCAGCACATAGTAGATCCTCAGTAAATATCTGCTAAATACATTTTCCCAACATTTTAATCATGAAAAATGTCAAACACACAAAAAGTCGAAAGAATAGTACAATGAAGATCTATATACCCCTGTCTAGATTCAGCAAATGTCACCATTGGCTGTGTTGTCATTCCTCAGCATCTGTGGGGAATTGGTTCCAGGACCTCCCGTGGACACCAAAATCTGAGGATGCTGAAGTCCCTGATATCAAATGGGATACTATTTGCATATAACTTCCATATACTTAAATCATCTCTAGATTACTTATAATACCTAATACAATGTAAATGCTTTGTAAATAATTGTTATACTGTATTGTTTATGGAATAATGACAAAAAAAAAAGCCTGTAATGTTTAGTAAAGATGCAATTTTTTCCCTGAATATTCTTTTTTTGAAGGTGCTGTTGTTGACCATGATGGATATTTTTGATCTGAGACTGAATCCATGGGCTGTGGAACCCATGGATATGGAGGGCCAACTGTATTTGTGTATATGTGTTTGTGTGTGTGTATTTATTTATTTTTGCTGAGTCATTTGAAAGTTAGCTGCAATCATCATGACACTTAACCCATAAATATCTCAGCAGGCATCTCCTGAGAATGAGGACATTCTCCTACATAACTGCAATACCATTATCACGCCTAAGAATAATTAACCATTATTTCCTAATATCAACTAATATGCAGTTATAGAAATTGCTGTTGGTGCCCTACCCACATGCCCTTGGCCTACCTAGAGGTTACCTGCAAAAAGTTCCCAGTTAGTACGTGACTTCCTAGGTGTCTTTGCCCAGACATTCTTGGCTGGTTTGAGAGACACACTCCACCCTCACAGCACAGGCTGGAGGTGCTAGGGAGTCAACACCTCAGCCAATGATGGAGAGAAGTTGGTGGATAAATACCCAAGCTTTTCCCCCATCACGAGTTGATTCTGACATGTATTCCACAGAAACTTGCTGTAAAAGTTGAAAGAATCCGCAGTGACAGTGGCCTGCAGCAGTGACCTGTTCATTAACATTCCTTTGTTAGTTTTCCTCCCTTCCCTATCTCACTTCCTTACTGTACTTCCTAAACCACATTTAAATAAACTACTTGCACCCAAAGCTTTGTCTCAGGGTTTGTTTTGGATGGACCCAGAACAAGACAACAGTCCATTGCTAAACTTGTTTAAAAATGATAATCATAAAACACATCGCTTTGGGGTCCATAGAGAAGCAAACTCAAAACCTGATTAGGTGGTGCTTGTAACCCAGCCAATAGAAACCGCTCTTGGTTATGATGCTTACTTGAAAAAAATGCTATCTTGAGGCTATGTGTATTTATTATGCCTTATCCAGGCTATATTAATACTACTAATAATAGCTGTGGTTACTAAGAGCATACTGTGTGGCAGCTTTACATGCTTCATTTCATCCTCACAGTGACTCTGTAGGGAGAGTAGTATTATTATTCCCATTGTATTGATGAAGAACCTGAGGCTCATAAAGGTGAAATAACTTTTCAAAGTCACACAGGTAGTAAGAGGCAGATCTCTGGTGTGCTTTACTAATGTGTTAAAACATGGGGATAGGGGCCGGCCCGGTGGCGCACTGGATAGTGCGCCGCTTGGGAAGCTCGGCGGCGCTCCCGTCCGAGGGGTCGGATCCCACATACAGACCGGTTCCTGCTCACTGGCTGAGCGAGGCGTGGGAGCAACACCGAGGCTTGCAATCCTGTTGCTGGTCCCCGGTCTGGTACGGGGGCGACACTGAGGGTTGTGATCCGTTGCCGGACACGGAAGAAAGACAAAAGACAAAAAAAAAAAAAAAAAAAAACATGTAAATATTGTTCTTTTTTTTGTTTAAATGAGAACAATAGCACTTGGCACATAAAATTTGTATTATTAACAATGCCATAAATATATGTATTTTTTACCAATTAAAAAAAAGTTATCCCCAATTGCTAATTCTTGAATGTTTAATGCAAGGTAAGAGTCTTGGGTTACTAGTGGTGAGTAATACTTTTCCAGCATTACTTGAGTTGTGTGGAATCTTCCAGTGCAAGTCAAGTCCCCAGGCTCTCAGATTACCAAAGCACAGTCATCTAACTTGAATATGACAATGTTCAGTGAGATATGCTACAAATTTTTACACAAGTTCAGGCTTTCTTGGAATAATACATCCTTGTTAGTAATATCTGGCCCCACCTAGTAACCTAGGTACACATAAAAACTTAGACCTTAAGAGGATGTCTTTCCCAATTACTGTCTTCTCTAAGAATCCATAAAGAGAAACAGACTTTGAACCCAATCTATCTTCTTTACTTGATCCTACTGTCATAAAGTGTTCAAATTCAAGTATTATAAAGGATAGTAACAGGGAAAGAATTCATGATTCCCAGACAGAAGAACAGGCCCAAGAAGTCAGCTTTTTAGAGCTCAGCAGGTAAGTGGTCAGACTGTCCCATATAGAAAGTAGATAGTTATGAAAATTAAAAATGGGTCAAATGAGGGAAATTTACTTTAAAAAGTTGCTATCTTGGTGGCGGGGAAGGAAAGAGAAGACATTAATTCTCCCCCTTGATTGGATGGGATCAGGTCTGCCAAGAAGCCCACACTCAATGTTTTCATTGAGCACCTACAGTGGAGAGTTCTTGAGAAAACTCTATTAATGAATTCTGAAATCATCACTGTTGCAACACTGTGATTGAAATCTTTTTAGAAAAAATTTAAAATTACAAAAGAATCAATATTAGTACTTATTTAATTGCATCTTATTAAAAGATTGATACAAGCTTGCCAGCCAAAAAGGGTGAGCCTGGCAGGAATGACACTTGCTCCTGTCAAGACAGGCCTGGGACAGGGGAGGAGTTGAGCAGGCCCACAGAAGTCCTAGGTATGTTCCAGCTCTTGAAAGCTAATACTTGAGCTAAGGGGACAAAACTCCAAGTTACTCAGGTCCATAGAGTGGCCAGGGACTGGAAGGGATTAACAACAACTTCTTAAAGGGTGTGAATATTAATCTAGGCAGTAGGGTGGTTAAAAGAGTGCTCTTGGGAATACTGAGTTCAAATCCTAACTCTGACATTTACCGTCTTTGGGATCTTGGGCAAATTACATAATTTCTCTAAACCTCAAAGGTGGTGTGAGGCTTAATTGTGATTGAAATAATGTGTGTAAAGTGTTCAGCACAGTGCCTGTTGCACAAAAAGCATTCCGTATGTGCTTCTACTATATTCATAGTAGTACTCTTGAAAGAAGATAATGGATGTATGTTTTTCTCAGATGCAAGTGGAGAATATCTTGGGGACAGAGATGGTAGGAACAAAAGCACAGAAAAAGAGAGAAAAGAGGCCTTTATTATCTATTATTTTTAGCCCATACTGGGTCGGGGGAAGGAGAATTATAAAGGGGAGATTGATAGAGGGGTAGGGGAAAGCAGAGTTTAACATGGTTTAAAACTAGAGGCCATGTTTTGATTGAGTCTTTTCTAAACACACACATTTAAATCTATGGGATTTGGAATAGTCTCTATTATTATCATCAGAGAACAACTTTACAAAAATGACCTAAGAGAGGCTTTTATTTATTTTATTTATTTTTTTTCCTTTTTTGTCTTTTCTCGTGTCCGGCAATGGACCGCAACCCTCAGTGTCGCGCCCGTACCGGACCGGGACCGGCAACGGGATCGCAACCCTCGGTGTTGCTCCCACACCTCGCTCAGCCAGTGAGCGGGAACCGGTCTGTATGTGGGATCCGAACCCTCGGTGGGAGCGCCACCGTGCTCCCAAGCGGCGCACTGTAGCAGTGCGCCACCGGGCCGGCCCTAAGAGAGGCTTTTAAAACAAGAATTACTTTGTTCAGTAAGGATCATCTGAGAATAAAGCAAGTTTCATTTCTCCTTCTGTTAAAATAACATTCCATCAATTTCTGTAAGGAAGAGTTGTTTTATCTTCCCAGGGATGCTCTAAAGCAGCCCTATATCTTATAGCCTATTTCCTTGTGGTTTTCTTCTTGTTGCCTTAAAGAAAAAGTCCTTAATACTAAAAGTACTTTGAACTTAGAACACGTTTGTTTAATTAAAAACTAGAGGTAGTACCGTTAGAGCTGGGATGACTCATCTGGGACTTTATTTTAAGTGCATAATACGGGGAAGGTTTATAAATTGATTGTAGACCAAAGTACAGAACCAACTGCATTCTTTTTCCCCTGGCAGATCTGATGAATTTATTAAAGATGGCATGGAAGAGCATTGGTATAATGCAAATGTGCAGATTTCTTCTCTTAGTGATTTTATTTCTGCCACATGAGATGACAAGTAAGTCTTTTGGCCTCTTTTTAGATAAAGAATAATTTCAGATTAAAAAATGATCAATGGGCATTGGGTACCTCCTTAAATTTCAAATTAGAATGACTATATAGTTGGTATGGCTCAGAATATAGGAGTCAGATAACATAATAAAAGTGAAAAAATATTGTTTTTATGGTTCTGATATGACAAGACCAAGGTGAAGCACTGTATTCTCTCCAGAGCCACAGCCAGAATTTTCCTACATCTTAATTAGCATTTCATTACTAATCTTACCCAAAATAATCTTGTTTAATTGAACATACCACTTACACAAAAACTTTCTTATATTCGCTCCCCACCTCCATCTGGAAGTAGCTTCCACCCTCCTTCCCTGACTTAAAAAAATAATACATAGTCATTGTGAAATAAATTAGGCAATCCACGTAAGAAAAAAGAAAACTAAAAATCCCCTCAAATTCCATCATCCAGAGATAACCACTCAACATTTTGGTGTATAGTCTTCCAGATTAAAAAAAAAACACTAGGCAGCAATCCCATTATCTTTACCAGTAGCTTATGCTTTTTAAACAAAAAATTAATGTGTTTACAGAATATATTAAGAAATGTTATCTGGGAGTTTGTGGCAGCTAAAGTTCTTTTTACTTTTTGTTACTTACTTCTGAACCAGGAAAATAAAAATTGAAATTCAGATATATTACTATACAATGAATGGATTCCTAAATACCAAAGCTGAAAAATAAACTGCTATATATCCTGATCACCTATCCCACAAAAACTTGTCTACTCCACAAACCACAACTATTTAAATATATTTTTATTTTACTACACTGCCAAAACAGTATTAAAACATCAGAAATGAAAGACCCAATTTGTCCATAATCCTATCATCTAATCTGAAAACTGTTTTCAGATTAGTTTTTGCCCAGATACATATTCAATTTTGATACATTGAATTTTGTATCAAATTCAGATACAAATTATTGGAATTATTGGAGGAATTATTGGAGCTGTAATTTATATTCTGTCTTTTCTGCTAGGGTTCATATCTTAAATATCTTTCCATTTTGTTATAGTCCTTTCCTTTTTATTTCCCCATTTCCACTCCCTTGCTTTGCTACTTTCAACCCCTTAAATAAACAAATTAAGTCTGATAAGTATTTTTCCACTTTTCTCTATTTTTATCAATCTTATTCAATGTATATAGGATTTTTTCCCAAGACTTTTCCCCATTAACGAAAAAAAAATATATATATATATATACATACACACACCCACATACATACATAGATACATACATACACATATATATGAATGATTATATATGAAGGGCCTTCAAAAAGTTCATGGAAGGATTTGTATTATCTTTTAATTCAATTTTCCACGAAGTACCCTTGTATATATGTAAAATCATTTTGTACATACCAGCTTCTAACCCAGTTGTTCTCAAACTTCACTGCATGTTAGAATCATCTGGGTTTTTGTAAAAATATCCAATGCCCAGGTTGCACTCATGTCGATTACACAGATGTCTGGGGATGAGAGCCACCCATCAGTACTTTTAAAAAGCTCCCCAAGTGATTCCAATGTACAGAAAAATTTGGTAACTACCATTTTAAACTCTTTCTTTTTTCAGTTTATAATCATTTGTGACTCTTTTGCCTTGTAATATCATATAGATCAATATGACTATTTCTAATTGTTGAGAGTATATTTTGTTGGACCAATGTAAAATAATTTATTTAACTGATCCCCTATTGATGGATATCTAGGTTGTTCACTCTGTGTATCTTAATAGTTTCTTTCTATACTCCCAGGTTCTGTTTTAACTGTGAATGGTAACACTGAAAACTATACTCTGGACACCCAGAGAGGCTCGCATGAATCTCTGACATGTGCTGTTGAAAACCACACCAGTAATGAAGAACTTCTCTGGTACCGAGAAGAGCAGAGCGTGGATTTGAACTCTGAAAACAAAATCAACTCCAGCTCTGTCTGTGTCTATCCCATCAGTGAAGATGACGATGGAGTCAGCTTCACCTGCAAGCTGAAGAGGGATCAGACGGTGTCCATCTCAGTTGTGCTGAATGTTACATGTGAGTGAGGGGAAAAGAAACTGCTAGTCAGTCTGTAATGCCTGCATTGCATTAAGTGGTAGCTGAAATCTAGATCTCGATATTGCCAAATTGCCCAATTTATATTCCCACAAGAAAGCATGAGATCTCCTATTTTCCCACACCCTCCCAAGCACTGAGTATCCTCAGACTCTAAGAATTTGACAGCCTAATTTGAAATTTCATTTTCATTTTTTAAATTAAGAATGAAGGTGTTCACCTTTTCATAAATGTTTGGCTATTTATGTTTCTTCTCTGTGAAATGCCTGCTCCACCTTCAATCATTTTTTCTATTGCGTTATTTGCCTTAATTTGTACAAGGGCTTCATAAATTAAGAAAATTAGCCTTTTGTCATTTTGGATTGTAAGTATTTCTCCTATTTATTTCTGAAAATTCTTATAGCTATTTTTTGCCGTATTAAATTTGAGATGTTTATATATTTTTAAGTACCCATATTTTCCTTTGTGGTGTCTCGCTTTTTGTGCTCTACTTAGAAAGACCTCCACTGGGGATCTTTTCACATCACCTTAAAGCCCCAAAAGGTGAAGCTCTTCAATGGTTGGGTTCCGGGTATTGGTAACCCATGGGTGGAGCTATATAAGGTTAGAGGACCTTCAAATGATACCATGTAGGTGACCATGTGGGTTGTTCAGGTGGAAAGCAGGCTCTGCATGAGGGAGGTGTGGGTGATTGGTGAGAAGTGATACAAATAGGATGATGGTGTGGTATTGACTTGGAACCTAGTACTGAAAGTTAAAACCATTTGACCCAAATGAGCTCAGCCAATTTTTCTGTGAAAAATTGGTGCCATTGCTCCTGACATACAGGCGTGGAGAAAATGCTGAGGAACCCAGCTCTGGAAAATGCTGGCATTCTGCAGCTTGCTTTTCTAGAGTGAATCACTTGCATGTCCCCAAGCACAGAAGCTTTGTTTTTCATTTTCAATCAATCAATAAAATGTGATTTTTAGCAAGCTAGCTGTCTGCTGCTTTGATAGAATATAAGACTATCAGAGGACCCTGGAGTTCTTGTAATCCAGTCTTATAAAATGACAGATGAGGAAAATGAGGCCCAAATCACAGCTGGAACTGGGAAGAGAACACAAATCCCAGGATCCTAATTTAGTGCTTTTCCTACGGTACTTTTTTTTTTTTTTTTGGTGGTTTGCTCGTGTGGGATCTAAACCCTTGACCTTGATGTTACCAACACCTTGCCCTAACCAAGTGAACTAACCAGCCAGTCCCCCACAGGACCTTCTTAAGAGAGACATGGCAGAAATGCCAAAAATATGATTTGGTGGCTTAAAGAAATTATTTTGTTTTCTAGACTCAATTCACTTTTAAAATAATGTTCATTGCAACCTCCTAAATATTGCTGCCAAGAGTGTGTGGGTATATATATATATATATATATATATATATATATAAAACCAGTTGGTCAGTGATTCATACTGACAATAACTGACACAAACTCATCAATCAATATATCAAAATGAGCTTATAAAAAGTGTCAAGAATATCATGTACAATCCAGAGGAAGTATTATAAGTGTCGTAAATAGCAGATAAAGAACTAAATGGAAGCTTGATGGTATACTGTTTGGAGGAGGGTGTGGAGAAACAGGTTCTCTCATACATCATTGCTGAAAGTATAAATCGAGACCACCTCTTTTGCAATATTTATCAAAATTTAAAATGTGCCTATCCTACGACCCAGCGTTTCTCCTTCTAGATGTTAACCTTGGAGAAACAAAGCATACGTGCATAGAGAGACATGTACAGGGATGTTTATTGTAGCACAGTTTAACATTTAAAATGAAGACAACCTAATGCCCATTAAACTGAAACGATTAGAGTCATATATTATACTATAGTTCTCTATAAGCAATGAGCTAGATCTCTGTGGTTCAATATGGGTATATCTCAAAATCATGCATGTTATTGAGAGAATGAGGTCTTTTATGTAAACCCTTCCTGTGCTCCTAAAACAATGAATAATATATTTCCTGTGGGTACATTATATGTTTAAAAAGCTATTTTTAAAAAAAAGATCCGGAAGAATTTTCATCAAATTCATAGCAGTGGGAATCTCTGGGGAGTCAGAAAATGACCAGACTGGAGTCAAAGAAGTCTTTACCTTTATCTGAAATGTACTATTTGTTTAAAGGGGGATAGTCATATACAGTTTATATGTTTAAAATAATTTTACATAGTTACATAAAAAGGAATAACTAACAGGATCTATCCACAAGTAGGATTGTTCTACTTGGCAATTATGTTCTCTATTCTAGCAACTCCCTACATATCTGAATACCACATAACATCCTTGTTGGATATGGATACGGAATTTAAGCTCATTCCAAAGAGCAACAAAATGTCATTCTTCTGAGAGAGTTATTAATAGCACAGCCTACTCAGGGTCTAATTATTCAGTGTGCACATTACACAAGCTCCTTTTTTCTTCTTTCTCTGCCTCTACCTCTTTCCTACTTCCCACTCTTCAAACATTTAATTACTCTTCTTCACCTTTGCCAGAAAATGCAAGGGGCATGGAGTAGAGGAGAAAGTCAGCTCAGCCATTTCTCCCCCTAGATGTGGGAAAGCCTTGGTGGAGAGTGAGGGTTGGAATTATTTGGTGAAGATGAATAATGTGACTATCTAGTTTGACTATCTATAGGTCTACAACTGTCCTTATTGTGGAGGGAATAAGGAGTTGCTTACACAGAGGGATGAGAGGGAATTTCCCACCTTCCACAGATGCCAGAGTTGCCACAATTAGAACACCTCGTGGGAGGAAGACATTATTTCTAGAAGATCACTGAGGAAATATAAATTTGCATTGGTAAATACATGGTCAGGGCAGATGAACTTAGATAAAATGCAAAAATAGAGCATGCAAGTAGCTCCCCAAACCACGACCAGCACCACAATAATAGCTAGCACTACGGTAAATTCTTAACAGAGATTATCTCATTTAATCTTCACAGCCACTCATGAGGTAGGTGTTATTATCCCATCTTTTGGTTGAGGAAACTGAGGCCGTAGCTGTTAAGTAACTGTCTCAAAGTGGTAAGTCATGACTCTGACTTTGAGACATATGATCTACTGCTTATCTGCTAATGTTACCTAAATGCTTGAGTCTTACAGTTCCTCCTCTCCTAAGTGGAAACGACCTTCAAACAGTTGAGGAAGGCAGTAACGTGAAGTTGCTTTGCAATGTGAAATCCAACCCCCAGGCTCTAATGATGTGGTATAAGAACAGTAACATCCTGAATTTAGAGAAAGATCGTCACGAAATCCAACAGACGAGTGAGTCTTTTCAGCTGTCAATCACCAAAGTCGAAAAATCTGACAACGGAACCTACAACTGTATTGCAATTTCAACTCTGCAAACGGAGACCATGGACTTTCACCTGATTGTTACAGGTAACTCTCTTTTTTAATACCTAGCACAGTGCAAAACTCAGAATAGATGCTCAGTAGATATTTTTGGTGACAACAAATTATGATGAAAATTATGATTAGTAGCTAGGATTTTCTCTGGAGAACAATCCCCGTCCAAGAATTTTCCATTAAGAATTCTAATTCATTCTTTTGGGGGAATTATGTCCATTCCATATAAGACACTGTTGTTTGAGTAAAGGTCCTTTTCTAGAACCAAGTGTAGAAAATTCTGGTTGGCTTTTAGGGAAGAGTATTTCCATGAATTCTCCTGGGTAACAAGGTGTGTAGGAACTGTACCTTTGAGTTCTCAGCCTAATGGCAAACAGAAGAGAAGTCAGAAACATACAAAGAAGAAAGATGCTGACAAGATATAAATGGATCTCTAAAGTCACTCCTAACTTTGAAATTCTAACCTGTAGGTTAATCAGAAGAGGAAGTGGGGAAAAATCCAAAACAAAGCTCCTTCTCTTGGCTTCATGCTTCATCTGCTCACATTTCTTGCTCATGCAAAAAGAGAAAGTGAACTACCTGGTGTAGCACATGCAGAAAATGCTCATGCACGCATTTTCTGGTCTTGGGCCAGTATGTGAGGAGCAGCCAAATAAGCTGAGGTTCCTATATATTGTTAGAACATTATTCACTTTGTCATTTGCCTCCCTGTACCTACTCATTGCCATTCTTGCCCATTCCCAGGATGCCAGCTGAATCCCTGCCAGACATGTTGGACTGATGTAATCAAAGGACATCTTATTTCCTCCCCCTTGGGGGGTCTGGGACATGAACAAAAAATCTGGTGGGGAGGAAGGGTTGCTGTTGGTAGAATGCCCATCACTGTGATTACTGGCATGTTCAGTAATTTGTCCTACAGAGCATTGACAGTATGCCCAGGGCCACTTGCCTTAAAAACCAAACCCACAAATAATTTTAGTACTCATGGGATAGAAAGCAGTGAAACAGCTTGTGGCTATTAACTTCCCCCCAGGTTCACAAAAGCATGGTAGGGTGGGCCTCATGCCATGCCATCCTAACTGGTTGTGAAGACCACACTTGGAGACTAGGAAATTATATTATCCCTCTCAGTTAAGAAGAAACCATAATTGCTCTATGTCACATGAAAAAAAATATATAGCTTGTATAGTGATCAGGATGCCAGCTTGGTAAATTGGCTTTCAGGTGGGCAGAAACTTGTTTTGGGTGGAGCTCATCCAAACCAACTTATTTTTCTTATTTCATCCTGCTTTTTTACTTCACTGGCTGTTGGCTGCCTTTGTAGCGTAAGCGCTCTGCTTCTGGTGCTCAGGCTAAATCCTGAGTTTTCCATGAGCCTCTCCCCACTTCACCGCTCAGTGGGGTAGGTTCTAAATGAGGCCACGCAGAGCTGGAAATGACATCATGGATCTTGAGCACAGGATTTAGCCCACGTGTTGGAATTATTTTATCATAATGAATATGGAGGAAAAAATGTCAGGTCTGGTTACAAATGAGAGTGTGAAACAGGACAAGAGGAGAGAGGTGCTGTTAGTTACACTTGCCAAAGTCACCTTCAGTGGAAACTTGGAATCCCAAGTGAGCCAATGGGTCAGGCAGTTTGTTTCAGCTTGTGATGTGGTGAAAGCTGTCATACGTGGCTCGGTAAAGCTATTCCAGCCCGTGACTGAATTATGATTTCTTTTCCTAATTGTCCCACCTTGGCTTTCCCTTCATTTTGACATCTTTCCTTGGCACACAAGTGGAGGGGCTTCCCAGTAAAGTGATGACCCTTTGGTGTCCCAGAGCTGGCTATTACAGAGCCAGGGCTTACTAGAAGAAGGCCCATTGAGGAGAGACGGAAAATGGCGGCGGGAATGGAGCACCCGTGTCGGGACACAGCGCGATCCTGAGTGCTGT